>NC_072739.1:22010151-22147168 GCF_026930045.1 Uloborus diversus
TTTTCAAAAAAAAAAAAAGGAATTAAATGCATTTAAGTGTAATTAAAACTTCAAAGATAGCTGTCTTCTTTCTCATTCTTTGAGAAGTGAAAAAATTTCCAGCAATGCTAAACAATCATTGAACTGGAGCAGATGATGCAGAAATTTAAAAAAAATACTTGGATAGTACGTTTTTTTTTAGCATAAGGATATATATGAGTGTTAGACCCCAACAACTCTACTGGATCAATTTTATGATCATTTGATAAGCTATTTGCATCTCCTTTGATTTCATTCTTGAATCAATCACTAACTAAATAAATTGCCATTTTACAAGTGCTAAAAGTTTTCAACTTAACACTCATAAAAAAAAAAAATAAGATTGGGCATGACACGCTTCCACTTTTTAGTCATGAAGCTAGCTTTTTTTTTGCATAAATGAGTACAGTAGAACCTCGATCAACCAAACTTCAATTAACTGAGGTTTCTGTTAATGGAGTCAGTAATGAAGTCTATTTTTTTAAAAAAATAATAATATAAATTCAATAAAACAAGGAATTTTTAATTTGAAAATAAAAATATTTTCTGAAAATTTGTATTTATTTACATGCATCTTTCAATATTTTAACTTGACATTGTAAAAAAAAATCAATTTACTTTTTAAAACTTGCTACAAGTTATTTTCTATTATACAGTTTCTTTAACTGTAAAACATTACTTTTTATTCGCTTATTTTCATCTTTCAAAAATTTCTATTGTGTTTTTAATTTATTCATTTAAAAAAATTGTCCTCCTGACAAAATTTTATACAAAGTTTCTATTAATTGATCTCAGTTGTAAACATATAGAACATACATTTAAGATGAAATTGTTGAAACAAAATAAGAAATTATTTTGAAACATACAAAAAAATCATATTTACCAGGGTTTAGATTAGATGTCATTGTAACAAAAAATAAAGGCAATAATTAAGGTGTTTAAAGAATCACTGAAACAAATGCAAATTTGGTTTTCTTTTGACAAAATATTTTCCGTCATTCACAACTTTCTCATGAAAGTATATATACATATATATAAACCAAAAGCTTTTTGTTATGTGAAACTTAGTTGTACATTTTATGCTAAAATACGATTTTGATGCACCAATGTGCTTTGCTTGTTTACCTAACCAGGGGTCTGGCCAGAGGATATTTGGGTCCGTTAACGGACCCTTCACAAAAATCCGATCAACCAAAACGGACCTTTCACAAAATCCCGATCAAACAAAACGGACCTTTCACAAAATCCCGATCAAACAAAACGGACCCTTCACAAAATTCTGATAAACAAGATCGGATCTTTCACAAATTGTTTATTGAAAGAAGAAATCTGAAATCAAAATAACGCATATTTCTGTGTATAAACCGATAATTTTTGGAGCCTTTTTTGAAGTCAAATTAGAGGGATCAGCTTATACAAAATCGGCTTATTTTGAAAAAAAAAAATTGCACTCTTGCGATGCTCCTGCAAGGGATAAATGATCGCTACTGCCAAATAAATATAATGGTTGTTTGTTTTATCACAGCTAATTAGAAGCCGTGTTATTGTAAACTTTTCTGAAAAGGCATTGGTAAGCGCTTTTCTCCCCCCCCCCCCCCCGCTCATGATTTAATAAACAATTATAATATATATCTGCGAAATGAACTTAGAACAGCAAAGGGATAGTAAGGGTGGGGAAAAAATATGATCTTTCCAGATAGGGTTACCAACTTCAAAATTATCACCACTTAGCGTCTGGCGTTGAACCTTTATAATGACTTGATTAGAAAATATTCTCATTTCACCAGCTTGTCAATATTTGCGTTTTAAGGTGCGGTGTGGTGTGATGCTTTATTTATATTGTACTTATATTGTTATTTTGGGAGAAAATTATATGGGTTTTGATTTTTCGATGCTAACAAGGATGATTAACTTTAAATAAACTCTTTTAATTATCGTTTTTTTTTTCTTTAGATGTCTACATTTTGAAAAATGCAATCTTTTAACATCCGATATCAGAATCATATTTTGTTCTTTTTTCAAGCTAACTTCCCTTAATTAGGATGGAAATAAATGAAAAGTCTCTATTTCTGTTGGAACTCTCATTTCGAGTTTTTAAAGCAAAATTCCACTTTCTGTTATGAGTCAAGAATTAAAATGATGAATAGATGGTTTATTTTATTATTGTTATTATTATTATTATTTTTTTTTTTTGCGTCAATTGTGTCCACAGATATTAATGAAATGTTTATCATAGGACTCTAAAATGCAATTTTAAAATAATTTTATCAAAAATATTTCTTTAACAAGCCGTTTTTATACTTTTGATGCCTTCACTTTGAGAACTGCGATCTCTTTGCATCCGCTATGGGAATCCGAAAGAGTGTCTTGGGTCAAAAAGTTAAATGCTGAACCCTATTCTGAAATTTATTTTATTTATTTATTTTTTTGTTACAATTATTTTAAATACTGTACAGAAATATTTCTAGTATAATTTAACATAATGTAGAATGGTAGATAAATATTGCTGCCCCCCCCCCCCCGCCAAATATCAGAAAAACACTCCAGAATGATTTTCTCGACATAGAAGAGTAAAACACTCAACTTTAATTTTAATTGATGCAGCTTGTGCCATCTCTAAATTCTAAAATTTCGTTTTAACAATTTTTTTTTTGCGAAATTATTTGCTTTTTCACAAAATTAATTCATTTTTCACTAAATTATTTGATTTTTCACAAAAAACGGACCCTGTGAAAAATCCTGGACAGACCCCTACTAACATTGACAGATGAAAAGGGAAATTGATGAATGACCAATTGTAAGGATTTGGGAAGAGGTTTCCAACAGGCCCTGAGACGTTCTCCTCAAAAGGCGCCCACAGGGTACTGAATGTACTTAACACTTAAGATAGGTCTCGATTTATGACTCTCATTTGAAAACAGGGATCAGAACTGAATAGCTTGAAGTAATTTTCTATGTTATTATTGAACTATGTTATCTTATCATACAATTGTAAAAGGACAGCTTAAATTTTTTCCCTTTCAGAAAGTCAAGATTACACAATTACAAGGCTGGATTATGATTAATTTTACAAAGATTACAGCTACGATTACGCATAAAAAGCCTGATTATGATTTCGATCATGGGAGTATCCCATCGACAAATTACAATTGATTACTCCAAGCCTGTGTGCTAGTAATACTTTTTTTTACTTCCTTTTATATCAATCTGTAGTTTTAGAGCAACATTTCAAATTTCAGATTGATATTTGAGTGAATATGTCTGGGAATTAAAGCAATTTAATCTCAAGACAAAATTTAAAAATTAATTAAAAAATAAAAAATACATACAGAAACCTGCATATGTTTACAAAAAAAACTTTTAGAGAACAGCTTTAATGCTTTAATTTTTTAACAATTTTGTGGCACATACAACATTTTAGAATCATGCAAAATTCAAGAACATCTACAAACTTTGTTCTTAAGCTGTTGCAGATATGAGAAAGAGGAGATTAATTTAATTAATAACCGATGGTAAAGGTACACAACCTCCAATTCCAAAAATTGGAATCTTACAAGTATTAAAACTTTTTTATATTTTCAATTCTAGTCACTACAGTACTATCACACTACAACTCATTATCTAGCAAATTTTTTACTGTACACGATATAGGGCAGGGGTCCCCAACCCATACTTGCCAACTTCGAAGAAAAAAAAAAGATTCTTCTAGAGGATTCACTAGCAACATATCTTCACAACAGAATTATTAAATTATGCTTTTAAATAACATGAATACTAAATTTTAACTCAGTTAGGGTTTTTTTGCAGATGTAAGCTAATTGGTAGCAGCAAAAAAAGAAAATATGCTGTAAAGGAAAAACTAAATAATAAGGAGAGAATTTCCTTAAAGTTTCGTACATTCTCCAGTCTCTACCAAAAAAAAGTAGCTACAAAAATTTTATTACTAAAATCCGAAAAAAAAAAAAAAAAAATCAATATACAATGAAAATAAAATATGTAGGTATAGGGTAGCACATGTTAAAATAATTTCAAACTTTCAAGATAATTGAAATATTTTCAAGATGCAAAAGGATTGAAATCTCTTGCAATTTTGGGCAAAGCTCATGCTTCGTTGAACATGCAATGTAGAAAGCTTCCAAAAAATTAAGTTTTACTAAATGAGTTATTTACTGGAAAAATACTTATTCCCTGATATGGGTAGACAATCAAAGGGCACCATTTATTGAGAAGAAAGTGAAACTTTTTGATGACTGACTGAAAAAACTGCAAAAATGGGAGAAAATCTTTAAAAGGGGGAAATCGGGAGATGGAAGCAAAAAACGGGACTCTCCCGTTAAAGAAGTAGAGTTGGCAAGTAAGCCAACCCTATACCGCTGTTGTACGACGAACATAAAATAATTTCAGTTTAAAGAAAATGCTATGTGAAAGTTTATCTATTTTTATTATTAACTGCAAAAAATTGAAATGCGGTTTAACACTGACAAAATAACGATGTGAAATAAGATATTTATACCTACTCTTCAGAGCTAGTTCAAATAACGACAGGAGAAATGGAAATTAATAACATCACATTAAAATTGTATCAAATGATAAGTTTTGAAATATAATTGACAAAAATAAGTTTCCATGCTCGAAAAGTGAGGCACTTAAAATAAAACTATGTTGCGATTACACATACTTCTGTGAATTATTGGATTTGACAGTTAAAAATCTTGAGCGAACAGATGAATACTTGGACATTTGCTTACGAGCCAAAACCTAATTACAAAGCAATCACCAAAGAATTGTAATTCAAAAAATTGTACTGACTTTGAGGATTATATTTTTACACAGATTGGTAGATTTTGTATGCATTGCTTAGAAATTTTTTATTTTACCCAAGAAAATTAACTACCAATACAGTTTGCATATTGAATTGTATTGTCAAACAATTTTTTTTACCTTGAAATAATAAATGGTGCCCCCCAACTGACAGGTATTTTAAAAAATGAGACTTTGGGTGCAAAAAGGTTGGAGAACCTGATATAGGAGATGAAGAAAGGGTTATAAAAGTGTAATAATGCTGTAGGAAAATAGAGCACAGTAGGCACCTATCTGCAAATGTTTCATTTTTTTTTACACTTTTGTCATGCATTGTACCTTTGCTTTATTGTACAAGCTTGCTTATTTCGTTTCCGCTAAAAATAAAGCACAATAAAACGTCAAAATTCCAACATTTCCCTATTAGTACGGTATCCAAACTGCATTTCTTCAAATAAATGTCTAAAAAACACAATTCTGCACTTTATCTTCCCACAGCAGAATAACATCACATTTCTAAAACAAAAAATCAGTCAAATTGTCATTAGAGGTCGGGTGCCTCCACCATCAAAATACAAGATGAATTTTTGTTCTGAGCCACCTTTGGAAAAACACCATTACACTTCAGAGTTTTTCTCTAAAATCTCAGACTGTATACAATACATTTTTCTTTATGTCTCTCATAAGAATGTTTTTAATGTTGGAAAAAACACTCATTTTACAAGGGACAATACACTTACAAAGGCAACTTACATTTTCAAGCATTAATACATTAAACACTGGAGGTAGGGTAGGCAAGGTTTTGAACACTATGGTAAAAACTGAAAACACCCTGGTTTTTTACTATCCTGTCCAAAATCCTTGTGTCCAAAACTACTTTTTTAGCAAAAGTATTAAAAACAGAGAAAATATTAAAAACAGAACAAAATGTGTTCAAGTTATATTTTATATTGAATATTTAAGTAAATGGGTGGAACATTCAAATAAATGGGTCAATCCATTTCAAATCACCCAGTCGGTGTTGCTCAACATTTTTAATTTTCCCGATTCTTTTATCATGGATTACCTATGGGTAGACATTAACAAAACTGCAATTGAAAAAAATTTACTAGCCATATTTTTTATTTGGCAGCCATTTTTAAAATGGCAATTTGGCAAATTTGACAAAAAACAGAGTTTGCGGAAAATTGTATTGCTAATTTATTTTTAAAGATATCAAAATAATTTAAAAGCCAGTGTGTTAAGCATAAAATGACCTTTAAATAGACCATATTTTTATTTTCCTATCATGCAGGAAAGTCAGTTAAACTCTTTCTCTAAAAAATCGGAAAAAAGTTAACAATCACTAATTTTTGAGACCGTAAATTTTTAGGAAGGAAAATAGACTCAGCAATATTATTTTATTTCTGTGTTTGAGTACTCATAGTACTACCAACAGCATAAGTTTTAGTCTTTAGAATGAACTAGTTTTCTTCTACGGCTTTTCAAAAATGGCCAAAAACACGTTAATGCCAATTTTCGTAGGTCAATATCTGAAAAGGGACTGAATGGAAAAAAGTGAAAACTTTATAAAATGCTCTTAATACTAATAAGAATGTCTCACAAAAAAATTATGACTGATATTCAACTACGTTTTGAGTTATAGAGCTGTGAATTTCGATAAAAACGCTACCGTTTTAAATACACTCGTGCAATGCTAAAGTAACAACTATAGGCTTAAAATTATTTAAACTGGCAAAGTTAGTTGATGCTTAAGTCAGTAAATTATTATTTAGAGTTTTAAAAATAATTTACTTAGTTTATATTTAAATGCAGCTCAAGTTATAATATATAATACTGCCAAAAACATTTGTTAAAATATAAACAACAACAACTCGCCCATAAAGCATCTTAAGCAAATATTCACCACAGCAGCTGGGAAGAAAAATTTTAATTCTGTGAAGTGTTGTGTGGTTTTCTTCTCCTTTTTTTTTAAAAAATCTATCTTTAAATGCAGGTAATGATCTAAACAAGAGCCTTGTAATAGATGATCTGATTTTAGTAGAATCCACCATCAACACTGATTTCTTTCATATTATCTAACGTATCCAATTAAATATTCTTGAGCAATTCTAGCATTTTAAAAAGTTTATATTTCTTTTAATAAAAATCGTTCTATCATGAAAACATAATAATGACATGGGATAAAATTATTTATATACTCTAGTTTAAATTAAATTTTCTTGCTTTTACTGGTATATCAAAGAACAGATGAAAAAAAAAAGAAAGAAATAATGGCTATTTTTGCCATGGAAGAATTCGAAAGATACTGTTGTCAAAAGCATGGATTTTTCACTTTCTTCTCTCTTTTTTGGTTATCTACTTGTTCAGTAAATCTGACTCAAGCATTCATTTGCCAATCTTTGTTTTTCTTGTTTATTTTTTATGGTTTTTGGGGTTTAAATCTATTGGTGTAAGAGAGGCAAAAAAAAAAAAAGTAGTCTGCAACTGCTTGTACAGTCAAGATCTTTTCTGGTGCTCACAAGTCTAGACTCCAAGGTGACATGCTTTGGTATGGATGAGGTTCAATTGGTGATAGTTATTTGACTAGTGAACATGTCCTGCTTTAGAGTGTAGTTTTGGAATTGTATTTTTCTGTTTGCATTATTGTGCTTTTTTAAATCCACCTAATATTAGCTTTCAAGAATTTAATTGATTGTTTAAGTATTCGGTATGAGCCCCGTAGCAGAAAGTAGGGTGACGGGTGACGTACGTCGCAGATTATTTTCCCCCTCTGCAGACAATTTTTCAATAATGACAGTAACAACTGAAGGGGAAAAAAATTTGTTTTTCATGCAGCTGAGTCAGTCAGTTTGCACCGATCGTACGGGTCAAGGTCTGGAGCTCACAAAAGCATCCAAGCTTCAAATCACAGGCTACAAATGCCACATGCGCCTCGAGAGGCACATGTGTCTTCGTAACGTAAACTGATGTCGCCGCCACCGTAATAATCCAAGCCAAGCCTTCCGTGCACCCTCGCGGTCCGCCAATAACCAAGAGGTGCAAATGCATACGTCATCTACGCCGGAGCGCTTCGATAATGAAAACGAAATGCACCCCCGCGATCTTAGGGGTTCTAGGAACGTTCCTTTTCGCCCTTCTTTTCAACTGCTTATCTCTGCTCTTCATCATTGTCACTGGTTCATCGAAGCTGGAAAAAGTGTCTTGTTTGGAGTGCAATGAAAAAGTTCTTTACAAAAATCTGAAAACGCATTTCTCAAGGTTTCATCCTAACAAAAAGTTGCAGTATAAATCAATTTCTAATTTTAATGTGCTTGATTTATTCAAAAAAAAAGGAAAATAAAAGATGAATTAATATCAGCAGTGATTGCAAGTAGCATAATAGAGAATAGCAAAGAGGAAAATAGTGACGAAATCAATAAAAATGAGCCAGTTACCAACAATGAATGCTTTTCATCTTCGAAAAAACGAAAATTATCCGAAGATGTCTCTGAGGGCAAAACTACAAGTGAAAACAATTCCGCTCTACAGCAAGTATTGGACGTGGACGTCGAAACAAGTAAGTTAAATTTTTATTTGTATTTCTCACCGTTAAAGTTTGGCTTTTCATCCAAGATTTTAGCAGGCCTTTTCGCCAATAAAATTATGCTTTTTGCCTTAAAGGGTATTTTTCATTGAAAAGGGCTGTTTCTTTTTTTGTCAAAGGCATAAGTGATAAGAAAGGAATTGATCTGCGCGCGACCTTGACCCGACAGTGCACGTGGCCGGAGTCTAAAAATAGATCTTACAACTCAGATGAGCAGGAAGGGGAAAATGGAAAATTGCGGGTTGATTACTGTTCGGTGAGGGTTGTCTTACAGCCCCCCCTCGCTTTTACATTACTTCGGTTGCGTACGACGAGCTCAACTGGTGGCGTGACGAAACACAGCGTTTTATGAACGACCGGTCGACCGCAATTTAAGCTGTTGAAAAAGCACGTGACATTTTCGATGAAGTCATGTGATCAACCGACCTGTAGCGTTCGGTGAGGTCGTCGGACTCAAGCTTCAAAAATCAAAATTGAGTGGATGCTACTTCTCAACATTTCAAACAAGGATTAAAAATCTTCTGCAATTTGCAGCTAAAAATAAATTTGCTTTTGCAAAGCTTTTTTCTGAAAATCGTCAGCGCGATCTAGGGGCCCGTGCTTGAAGTAACTAGCGTACTTTGCCATGTGCAGGTAAAGGGCAGTAACTTTAAATTTTTTAGCATTTTTGTAATCTGTTCTACGAAAGCTTTATTGTGCAAGCTTGCTTGTTTAGTTTCTGCTGGAAAAAAGCACGAAGAAAAACAACCTGCCTTTTACATGCACACTGCAGTATTATAATCACAATTTCGAGAAAAATAATCTTTGTTTTTTTACAAACTAATACTGATAAAAGCTTAAAAGCTATCACTTGGCATTTTTGATTTAATTGCTAAGATTAAACATTAAATGAAAATCTTATTTGCAGTTGCAATAGAATACACAATTTTTTTTTCAGACTAAAATTCTTTAATTTTAAAACTTTTTTGAGGGAACTTTTTTTTGCTTTTATAATTGCCACCCTGTTATAAAAAAATTCTCGAATGTTTCAGTAATTTTACATTTTCTGCAACACATTTTTATTAATTGTTGCAGGCACACCAAATCCACTTCAAGAAACAAATAAAGAAACAACCAGGGCTCTTCTGCCAGCGGCTAGAAAACAAAAGCACACTTCAATCTTACAAGGTGCTGATGCTACATTTACAACCAGTGCTGAAACAGAATTGACAGAAGAAGAAAAAATAGATCTTCTCTGCAGTGCTCGATCCATTGATCAAATTATTAAGTGGGGTAGTTGTTTTAAAAAAAAAGTGAAAGTGGCATTCTTTGTACTTGCTGTGGGGTGACTGTTTTATGATTTTAGTGCTGGTGAAGATTTCAGTAGTGATGTATTACCACTTACTTTTAGACATCTTAAATTTGCGTGCAAACGACATCTTCAGTCACAGAGTCACATAAAGAAATTAGAAGATGTTACAAAAGAGAAAGAAGAAGATATTATTTATGAGAAATATTGTAGAGAACAGGCTTTAAATTGTGCTGCTGCAGCATATATGTCTTATAAGTTAGATACATCATACAGCTCATATGAAAATATTGTTGCTGTTATGTATAACAGTGGCGCTAAAATGGGTGTTAAAAATCATTCAAAAGAATTTTCTAGAAATTTTCCTCCCTGTGTATATAATGTATTAAAAAAAGAAATTTGTGATTATATTATACATGAAGATTTGCCACTTGGGCTTTTAGTTGACAAAATGACCGTAAATCACCGTTCACGACATATTATTGGTATAAGAATCCCAGTATTTGATATTAATTGTACCAATTTATTTCATTCAATTTATTTAGAACATCAGTGGGTCGATAACTTCACAGGAGAAGGTCTTTGTAAAGATTTTTTTTGTACATTAAAAAAGTTTGGTTGCGACTTGCCATTTCTTAGGAAAAACTTAGTTGGTGTTGCAACTGATGGACAATATGTAAAGTTGGGGCTTGATAAGCATCTAAAAAATACATTAGTGAGAGACATTTTTGATGTGGGACCCAATGCACAGACTTGAATTGGTAAAAAAGAATGCTCCTACACCTACAATTGTTGTAGATGCATTAACTCTTGTGCAAGATACAATGAAGGAATTTCATAGTGGCAAAGGTTTTGAACTTTTATCTGAAAATGTTACTAATTTAGATGAAATATTATACAAACCAAGTCTTGAAAACCATGAAATTTATTAGTTACTGTGAAATTGTATTTAAGACATTTATAAATGATTTTAAGGCACTAGTAGCTAGTTGTGAAAGTAACCCTGAGTTATTTACTTTGAGAGACCGGTTGATGACAAGGATAAACATTTTCAACATTCTTGCAACGTCAGACATTTACAGTTCCTTTAGTACAACCTCTAAAAATGTCCAGTCAGGGGACAATTTACCTTGGGATTACACCAACACAATTCATTGTTTGAAAAGTTGTTTAGAAATAATGAAATCCAGCTTTGAGACACTTGCACAAGCATCAAGTTTTGCTGATTTATCTAGAAATATAGACGTTGTACCAAAAGAAATTTTTAAAAATTTAAAAACATCCATCGAGATATTTGACAAAATGACTTATAAAGGTATTGCACTGCCTGAAACACCAGTTGGTGCTACAAACACAAGAAATAAATAATCACAGAAAGAATTTTGCACATTTACTAATTCAATCCAGGAATTTTCAAAGTATGTGTCTTCACTCATCAGTGGAATCGAAAATTACTTTGACTTTCCATCTGAAGGTACAAATGAAAATGTCCTAGAGAAGATAAATGTTCTGTTCAACTGGAATCATTTGATATATCCCAGTAATTCAGTTCCAAATAAACAATCCAAAAGTAACAAAGGGTTTGAAATGGAAGACTTTGCTTCCTTCATTGCCACATTCAAGCCTATGTGGCAAAATATTATACTTGAGGACCTATGGTTCGAATTTTTATTTTTC
Organism: Uloborus diversus; assembly: GCF_026930045.1. Classification (NCBI taxonomy): domain Eukaryota; kingdom Metazoa; phylum Arthropoda; class Arachnida; order Araneae; family Uloboridae; genus Uloborus; species Uloborus diversus. The sequence continues at coordinate 22,021,521 of NC_072739.1, forward strand.
AATGAGTGGGTAATAGAAACTATACATTCAGGAAGAAGTGAGGGCTATATATACAACTCAAAAATCCTTCTAAAAAAAGCCGTTAAAGATTTAAGCAATAAAGTCCCAAAACTCATCCACTTCATGAAATTTATCATCAGTATTCCAGTGTCGGAAGCAATTTGTGAAAGCTGGGGTTCCACAATTGCACGCAGCCATGAGTTAAGGATGGTTGCATCTGATGGGAATGACACAGAAGTTGGAACTATTGATAAAAGAGTTTTTATCCTTCTCAACGGCCCACCAGCAGGATTTAGAAATACAAGGAAATTTCTAAAAGATGCACAAATAACCAAGTTTGATGCATCATACCACAAACATTTTACTTCAGCTAGTGCAGCAAACAGTATTTCGAAAGCTGTAACTTCTAAAGTGGTTGCTAGGATTGCTGGAAATGAAAGTGAATCTACTCTTTTGCCATGCTTCAACTGCTGAAAACGGAATAAATGAAATTTCTATACATACATAAAATGAATCTCATGTTTTTTAATATTTTATTCATTAATGATTATGAAATAAAAATGAGTAAATGCTATCACATGTGAAATGACTTGCGTGTTCAAAATTGTATACTTTGCAGCATATTTATTTTTTAAATATTTATTCATAATATTCAATTATAAGATCAATGCTTGTTAACAAGCAAGAAAATAGTGCTTAGAGTGCAGATATATATGTAACAAAAACAAATTAATATATTTTAGCAGATTTCACTCTATTTAAATACTTGAAATGTGCACACATTTATATATGTTATTCATTACACGTGAATATACATATGGGTACGTCCACCAAAAATGAACCTTTTTGATAAAAAATATTTTTTAGCTTAAATATAAGTGTGATACATCTTTTTAATCATCAAGAGTCCATACATATAAATCTCTATATTTCAATTTCATAGGATCAAATCTAAAGCAATAGTGAGCAGGGAAACAAGAGCTTTCCGTTTGATTTCATTTCAGATTAAAATATAGCACTTTTTGAATCGTGTTATTTCCTACTTTTTGTCATAGAAAAAAATTATTAAATATTGAAATTAATAATTTGCTATTTATTATTTCAATCCACACAGTTAAAAATTTAAATGTACTTTTATTTACAGTTTTATCTATACCTGAAAAAATATTATTTTATGGTCACAAGAGTAACGCAAAACATATAAAAGTTATTCTAAAAAAAAAAAAATATGTATAATTTTTGTTTTAAATTTTTTATTCTATGCCTTAATAACATATGATATATTTTACAATAATTTTTTTGTTTATATTATGAGGATAGTTGGCTCTAGACTGTTGTCACAAGAGTAACAAAATGCATGTGTCACAAGAGTAACACATGATGCCTTTACTACAATTAAGCATGAAACTGCTAAAACATAAACACAAACCAACTTTTTTAGAGTTTAGTTGTTTCTTTTCTTATTAGAAAACTTCTTCAACTAGCTTAAAGCTCACTACAACTAACATTTGTAATTTTAAACTTCAATTATGTGCAATTAACCAATTTATTTATGAAATTGAAATATTTTTAACAAAGGAAATATCTATCAATATTTCTTTTTAATTTGTTTTACAGTTAGAAACACTAATAAAAACAGATTATACATAATAAACAACTAAACTTTTCTTATTCTAATGTTAGTGTGAAGCACATGGTTGTTTTTCAAACTATTATTGAGTTATAAATGAATTGTTCAAAAAGTTTGCAATTTTATTTTCTTCAATTAATCAATTCCATTATTTTTTGCTAATGGATGAAACTACTTTAAAAAGAAAAAGTGCTGCTAAGCGCCAAAAATTGTGGAGAGAAACTCACAAGAATGAGACAGATTACTTGGATAGGCGAAAAATACAAAACAAATCATATTATGACAAAGTCAAAATGATGTCGTCTGAATCAGCAAAAGCCTTAGCGAGAGAAAAAGCAAAATTAAGAAAAAGAAAAAGTAGAGAAATGGCAAAGCTTAAGAATAATAAAGAAGGCAAAAAATCTCTAACTCCACAGGCTATGGGAAGAATGATGAAACGAATCGAAAGCAAACTGCCCACATCACCTACAAAAAAGTTAATAGTAATTGAACAATTAGCTGAAAATGCTGGAATTACACAGAAGAGTAAGAACTCTCATAAAGATAAGAAGGGCATTAATGATGAAACTAAGAAGATTGTTACTGACTTTTATCTTCGTGATGACATTAGTCGGCCAGATCCAACAGCTAAAGTCGCATATGTCAGGCGCAAGAAAAAGGATACTACTGCCCTTATTAATTGTAGAAGACATTTACTGTTTACAATTTCTGAAGCCTACTCTTTATTTAAAGAAACTTTTCCAGGCGTCAAAATTGGAAAATCATCGTTTGCCGCATTAAAACCAAGTTACATCCTGCCATATAAAGATATCCCACAGAATGTCTGCATATGCAGATACCACGAAAACTTTGAAACACTCCTTAAAGTTGTAGGTAATGTGCTGTCTGCATTTGACATATCTGCAAAGGATTTAATAAACACTATATGCTGTGATAGTTCTTCGTATGAATGCATGAATTCACAATGTGCAATTTGTGATGATACAATTGAGGCACTGTTTGATGTAAATATTGACAATCCAGATATCATATTAAGCTATTACCAATGGAAAACAGTTGAAACTGCCTGGGGAAAACGCTTCGACAGAGTTCTTGTGGAAGATACCATCTCTAATGCATTAGTTGATCTTAAGAAACAGCTAAAACAATTCCTGCTGTACACATTTGTTCAAACTTGTACACAAGACTACTTCAATTTTTCAAAGCATAACACAGATTCTGAAAACATTGTTATGCAAGTTGATTTCGCTGAAAATTACACTTGCCTATATCAAGATGAGATACAATCAGCACATTGGTCAAATCCACAAGTAACTGTTTTTACTGCTGTCATTTGGCACGATAAAGACAAAGTTACATCATATGCTGTCATTTCTGATAATATTACACATGATCGGTTTAGTGTAAATGCATTTCTACGCAAGATATTAGCAGTGCATTTGCAAGAAAATCCATCAGTAAAAAATGTTTCGATATTTTCTGATGGTTGTGCTGGTCAATTTAAGCAGAAATATAACTTTGCCAACATGATATCATTAAAATCACATTTCAACCTCGAAAAGTGTAATTGGACATTCTTTGCAACAGCACATGGGAAAGGAGCCGTTGACGGAATCGGGGCTGTAACAAAACGATTTGTTTGGAATGAAGTTAGAGCTAAAAGGGTAACTGTAAGAAATGCTTTTGATTTTGTGAAAACTGTTAAAGGAAAAACGAAAATAAATATTCTTCATGTTTCCAATGAAGATATTGAAAATTGCAGCGAGATTGTGTCAACATTGTGGCAAAATTTAAGCAGCATTAAAGGTACTCAAAAAATTCATCATGTTGAGGCCAAGAACAATGGCATTTGCTACAGGCCATATCCGCAACACGATTCTTTTAAAGAGTTTTCATTTAATGAGCAGAATTACAGAGATAACTCTGATAATACTGAAATTCATAATGACACCTCGAATTCAACCGATGTTGAGAAATTCCAACCTGGACAGTGGGTCATTGTAACCTATGACGAGAAACAATTTCATGGCATAATTACTGACGCAATTGATGATGATTTCAAAATACACTGCTTAATACACACAAAAGTGAAAGGAATGTATAAATTTGAAGAAGAAGACAAGTGTATTTGGTACAAGAGACACCAAATTGTAGCCAATACTGATGCTCCAAATTTGATAAATTCTCGTGGATTTTATAAATTTGCATAATTTTTTCCATTTCATATTCATTATTATATTTTATCAAGAGAGAATTTGTTGTAAAGTCTTCATTAATAATAAATGTCTTTAAACCTATTTAATTGTCTTTATTGAGTATAATTGATGTGCACGTTTAGGGGAAATTTCATTATGAACAAAATGTCACAAGAGTAACGTCACAAGAGTAACGGTTAGCCTTTTTCAAAAACAGCTATAATTAATGGAAATGCTGTTAAATATTTTCAATTTTTACATTTTTCTAAAGTTAAATAACCATATTTTAGGAATATGAACAGCTTTTTCCAGTATTCTTGTATAATTCACAGAAATCTAATTTTAAACACAATTTTGCAAACGCAATGTTTTTATTGGTCACAAGAGTAACAAAAATGTTATTTGCAATGTAGGTAAGAAAAATACTTTCTTCTATGAATTTTATATTTTTTTATAAAGAAAAATTAATGTATGTTTCATAAATAATTATCAATTTTATCTTAGAAAAATTTTGAACTGCGGAAATAGGAAGTTTTTATGAAAATTTGCTCTGATGGTCACAAGAGTAACAATGGATGTACCCATATACGCACACACAGGTATAGTATATGTGATATGGATTAGCTGTAATGTCGCAGACAAATTTTGAGTGATTAAAGTTGTGTCGCAGATCAGTGAGAAATATTCTGCTACAAGGGGTATGAGTTGTTTTGTGGGTGAACTAGTAAGTGAACAGTCATAAACAACACTACAACAAAGAAGTACCTAAAGAGTTGATCAAGGCATGTGACTTGCCATCTGAAGAACAATGTTTGCTAAAATTAAGAATTTCAAATGAAATTACTAATATTTGTCATTACCACACAGATAAATATTTACACAAGTACAACCAGATTTTTGGGAAAAAATGCTGTGACCCATTTGGTAGCCACAAAAGGCCAATCAAAAACGGTTTGCGTAAAATACTAATTGAACACCTTTCCAAAAGTAAAAATATGAACATTGAACTAATTCCTGGACAAGCTCTATGTTCAAATTGCGCATCAAAAATTTTTGTAGAAAAACTGCCCGAAGATGAATAAAATAATGCTGAGGATGATCCTGAATTTCTTCCTGGTCCTTTTGAATTAGTAGAGGAGAATCCGTTGTATCAATTGGAATCCACTTGTGAAACTTTGGAATTGTCTCCTTTATGTAAAATAACAAAGCTTAACACAGAACAACGACTGTCAGCTTTGCAAAGAAAAACTGATAAAATTACAAGCACAGTCAAGCGAAAATTGGATGAATCTTTCCATAATGACTTAGAAACACAGAGTTTAAATGAAACAGATACTTCAATTAGTGAGTACTACGCACTCGTTACTAAACTAAAAGAAAAATTCAAAGTGTCTAGTAAAGATGATAAAATTAAGATAATTAGTCTACTGCCAAGCTCATGGTCAAAGAAAAAAATAGTTGAGGACTTTGGTGCATTTCAATACATGGTAAAGTTAACTAGGCAGCTAGTAAAGGATCAAGGTATTTTGCCACATCTTTCAAAAAGACAGGGCAACCGAATAAGTGAAGCTATTATTAACTGTGTTAAAGAGTTTTACGAAGATGACGAAAATAGTCGCTTATGCCCTGGTAAAAAGGAATATGTTTCAACTATGATTGACAATGTCACGGTGCAAAAACAGAAAAGGTTAATTCTTCTCTCACTCAACAAACTCTACAGCATATATAAACAGAAATATCCAAATCACAAAATTGGTCGCTCTATGTTTTGCGCTTTCCGACCAAAGTGGTGCGTTCTTCCGGGTTCATCAGGAACTCATAGTGTATGTGTTTGCAAACATCACCAAAACACAAAGCTTATGATAGAAGGAGCAAAGCTTAATTTAAATTATAAAGACCTCATAGCTTTCATGGTATGTGATATTGAAAATGAAAAATGTATGCTTGACACCTGTTCAAAATGTCCTGGACCAGATACCCTGCTTGATCTCTTACAAAATCAAATTGACAATCTGCCTGATGAAGTTGCTTTCAAACAATGGGTGCAAACCGATAGAGATGAGCTCATAACACAAGTAATGTCCAGTGAAGAGTTTCTGCATTCTCTTATTGATAAGCTTACTCTTTTAAAATCCCATCATTTTATATCAAAAGTTCAAGCTAAACATTTCAGGGAAATTAAAGAAAACTTGGAAGATAACCACTGTTTAGTGATTGGTGATTTTGTAGAAAACTTCACATTCACAGTGCAGGACGAAATACAAAGTTTTCATTGGACTAATACACAAGCAAGTCTTCATCCGTTTGTAATATACTACAAAAAGGAAGGAACGGTGAGTTGCAAATCTATTTGTGTTATAGCGGCCACCTCGATCATAATACAACTGCTGTGTACACTTTTCAACAGCACCTCATCAGGGAAATCAAGAAAATTATACCAAATATTGAAATGGTTGTGTATTTCAGCGATGGCGCAAGCAGCCAATACAAAAATAAGAAAAACTTTGTGAATGTCTGCCAACACAAAAACGATTATGGTGTGCAAGCCGAGTGGAATTTCTTTGCCTCATCACATGGGAAGAACTCTTGTGAAGGGATTGGCGGAATAACAAAGCGAGAAGTAACACGAGCATCCCTCCAAAGACCTTATACAGATCAAATCCTGACTCCACAAGACATGTTTAAATACTGTCGGAACAACATTACTGGAATCAAATATGTATATGTTTCTTCAGCTGAAATTGAGCGAATGGAAACAACACTGACCGAGAGATTTGAATGTTGTTTAACAGTGAAAGGTACAAGGGGCTATCACAGATATGTTCCCTTAAGTAACAATGAAATAAGGTGCTTTGTTACTTCCACAGGCTCGAGATTTGATGATCATCAGACTTCAATATTATTTACAAATGTGTCGTCTTTCACAAATAATGACTTTGTTGCCTGTATATACGATGAGAAGTGGTGGCTTGGAAAAGTTGAAGACAAAAGTGAAGGTAACAATGATATTTTGGTGCATTTCTTTCATCCTTCTGGACCAAAAACTGCCTTTCAACTGTCAAAAAATGATACTGCTTGGGTACCCGCAAAAAAAATAGTACGTAAAGTTACTTCATTGGAGCTCACAACAATGTCTGGAAGAACACACAACATAACTGATAAACTGTGCAATGAGATATCATATTTGTTTAGCTCTTTAATCAAAATTACAGAAGCCAAGTAGTTACAAGTTTTACATAAAGATATATAGAAAAACATTTGTGTGTGTTATAGTTTGTGACAGTATAGTATATAAAACATATGAGCAAGTTCAAGCATTTTACCGGTAGTACTACTACTACAGTCCTGTATTTTTAAAAAAGAAGAAATGAACAATGTGTTGATACTTTATTGACTTAAGCAACAACTAACTTTGCCAGTTATAATAATTTTAAGCCTATAGTTGTTACTTTAGCATTGCACGAGTGTATTTAAAAAGGTAGCGTTTTTATTGAAATTCACAACTCTATAACTCAAAACGTAGTTGAATATCAGTCATAATTTTTTTGTGAGATATTCTTATTAGTATTAAGAAAATTTTATAAAATTTTCACTTTTTTTCATTCAGTCCCTTTTCAGATATTGACCTACGAAAATTGGCATTAACGTGTTTTTGGACATTTTTGAAAAGCCGTAGAAAAAAACTAGTTCATTCTAAAGACTAAACTTTATGCTGTTGGTAGTACTATGAGTACTCAAACAGAGAAATAAAATAATATTGCTGAGTCTCTTTTCCTTCCTAAAAATTTACGCTCTCAAAAATTAGTGATTGTTAACTTTTTTTCGAATTTTTAGAGAAAGAGTTTGACTGACTTTCCTGCATGATAGGAAAATAAAAATATGGTCTATTTAAAGGACATTTTATGCTTAACACACTGGTTTTTAAATTATTTTGATATCTTTAAAAATGAATTGGCAATACAATTTTCTGCAAACTCTGTTTTTTGTCAAATTTGCCAAATTGCCATTTTAAAAATGGCTGCCAAATAAAAAATATAGCTAGTAAATTTTTTTCAATTGCAGTTTTGTTAATGTCTACCTATAGGTAATCCATGATAAAAGAATCAGGAAAATCAAAAATGTTGAGCAACAAATTTTACTCTTTTTGGGTGATTTCAAATGGATTGACCCAAATATATATGTAACTGATTTATACAGCAGATTTTAATTTAGTTATACATAGAAGTTGAATTCTTCATTAAAAATTTCAATTTGTACGCATGACTTTTCTCATAACAGTAAACAAATTTTTCGACTTATGCATGTGTGCAAACGAAAGTGCTCAAAATAGTGCAATCATCGACTTGAATGCAATAAATGAATTTTTTTAACTGGAAGAGAAAAAATTATATTTGATAGTTGTTTACAGCTTTGAAAATTTTCTTCTAATGACTATGGTGGTATTTCATGATTTAAAACTACATTACCACCAAATTACGTTAGAAAACTGTCAATAATTTGTTTCAAAATATCTTCAAGCTACTACAGTTTTTGTTTATTGTAGTTACAAAATGTATTATATTAAAAATCTGAACTAAAAAAAGAAATTGCACACATTTAAAAATATGAGTGCATATATTTGATTATGAATTTATTGTTTGTTAAAACATCACGCAAAATTGTATGCAAAAATCATTGAAAAAAATGAAGTTTTTTTTTGCACCTACAATAACATTTCTTCGAGTTTTAAATGGAATTGAAATTAGTTGTCTTGGTGGTATTGTGAATTTCCTTTCATAACTCTATCAACTGTTATGAATGAAGTTTTTATGTAATATAGAGTTATTGGCAATTTTTTTAATTAAATATTTTAAAATAATCCTTAGATCAAATACTCATTAATTAAAACTTATTAATATTTATATATTACAGATATTGCAGTAAATACGAATTGGTTCCATTATACCCCTTTAGCTTACTTTTAGACACTTTAACAATACTTTCGAACAGTTTTGGATGGTAAAAACCTCCCGTCCTAAACCAGTTTTGGACAGTCCAAAACCAAACCCTGACCGAAGGTTGTGAAATTTTGCGAAGAGGCCATTTTTAAGATGCCAGGGTTGCTACTCAATTCTGGAGAAAAAATTCCCTTCATTTTCCCTGTTTGAATATGTAGTACAATGCAGAACCTTTTATCCGAGAACCAAAAAACCGGAAAACCAGAAAACCGGCAACCCTTTGCCGATTTTCCCGCCATTTTTAAAAAATACGATTTTTGGCAATTTTTGAAAATTAAGCCTTTTTTTTGAAATACCTAAAAGAATATGAGGGTTTTTTTTTTTAAATAAATACCATATTACTCATTTATAACTCGGGAAAATGTTTACAAATATGAACCTCAGAGGGTTTTATCCTTAACGTGGAGCAACATTTCCAAAATATTTTCTTGAATTAAAAAATACACTTGAAAGTCTAAAATTTTCGTGTTTTATTCCAACTGAATACTAAAGAAATGAATATTGCCATATTCTAATGCAATATTTTATTGAATAGTCTCTAATTAAAGCTGTTTGGAGCGTAAGTGACGTTGGAAAAGTGCAGGAAACACCGAAAACCAGATTTGCGAATTTTTTGGATAGTTGGTAGTGAAATCTAGAAATCGTTAAATGCAAGACTCATAAATCAAATTTCTATTGGTATGAACTTGACGCAAAAGCAATAGTTATCAAAAACTACCGTAATCGCAAACACCAAACCTTTACAAGAAATTAAAAAAAAAGTGGTTAAAGAGAACAAATTCTTTCAAACACTATAGTAGAAAAATCGTCATGTACACAAACAGACATGTGTCCCAAACACGATGAAAAATACTGGAACTGCATGGCTGTGTGAACTAACACAACAGTTAGTATATCTTACTACAGCTGAAAGCTCTCCCATGTATTTTTATATCTACATAACAGATTATTTTAATTGGATGCATGAAATTAACTGGATTGTGTTGAATTTAACTTCCAATTCTCCTTCTTCTTTTTCAGCCTATAGTATGTTCTCTCAAAAAGTACTGAATTCAGTAAAAATACTGAAAAATCATATGTCTGTCAAAAACTTGTTGCTTGCCCTTCCCTTCATTTTCTTTTGTTTTGAAACACGGAAAAATACGTCCCCCCCCCCCTTTTCAAAATGAATATGAGGGTCTCAGATCTTATGGATAACTTTCAATTATAAGCATTTCTGAACTGTCTTCTTATTTTAATATGTATTACAATTTATTATAGTAATTTAAGTTTCATAAACAAACGGCCAATAGCGCTTTTTAGTGATCCAGAAAACCGGGAAATTCAGATATCCGGGACAGCGATGGCCCCGAACTTCCCGGATAATTGGTTCTCTACTGTATTACAAAGATGGGCTAACATTGATGTTTGTATTTGGATATTTAATCTCCTGATAGTTTCTTCACCAGGAAAAAAAATTATAATAATAAGTAAAAATAAGGGGAAGTAAAGAAGCATTATTTAAAACTGGAATAAGAGCAAGGTAACTGAAAGTAATATTTTGGTTTAAAAAAAAAAAAATCTTAACTCTTCATTGCCCGGACCTTAAAATAAAATTTTTTTACAAAATTCAAGCAGAACAAATAATACTGATGACTAACCTAATGCTCTTTAAATTAAATTTACAGAAAATTCAAGATGCATGTCAAATAAATCATTAAGTAATTTTGTTTTAATTACAAACATTTTAACATTTACTTTAATAACAATGGGGGGGGGGAGACTTGAAAGGGTTTTCCTTTTCTCAAAAAACAAAAAAAAATTGTAGAATTACATTAAGCGTGGAAAAAGAGAAAATAAAAAAAATAACACAGAGCATCCAAATATTTTTCTCAACTAACGATTTTTTTTTTTTTTGAAAAAAGAACCTTAAAATACTTATGTAGTTATGGGTATAGTCATGGTAAAAAAAAAAAAAAAAAAAGAAATAACCTTCTTGACTAGTAAATCTTTAATGAAATTCAAATCCCAGAAACTGAAAAGCAACATCTTTTAAAAATAAAATTCTTGTCTTATTGATATACAGTGAAATCCTGTTACGACAAATACCAATACGGTGAAACCTACGTAAATTTACCACTTGCGGTCACTGCTTTAATGGTCAACTTAGAAAGAGTTTGTTATCCGATTCTCGACCAAATTAGGTGCGTATTGGTGGGCAAGATAGACAGGTGATCAACTTACAAAGCTGGTCAACTTTACAGGTTTTATTGTACAACGAAATTTCTGTTTCAAAGAAAAAAATTTTCAATCCCAATGTAATTGTTGTTACATTGCCTGAATTCCCCTTTGAAGTTCGTTGTAACGGGATTTCACTGTGCATATTTTGATTCACCGTTTTGATTTTATGAAAGTTGAAAAGGATTGTATGTTAAGTTTATTTCTAAATTAATAATTAAATAGCTTCCCCCAACAGATAAATATCCAATTAATTTGTTATGCTTTACTTCATTGAAAATAAACATCTTGTTTCATGTATCCTTTGCAAGTTAATTTTTTTTTAATTTATTGCTATAAGCTATAATGATTTTTTATTTTTCTTGTTTCAATTTACTTAATTTAACAATAATTTTTTTTATTTCTTTTTTTTCTTTTGGTAAGATTGTTTATGTACGCTTTTTCTAATAAAGATACTCTGCACTTCATGCCTTTCAAATCATTCTTCTGAACTTATAAAATTTAAATCTTTAAACATCTAGACTTAAATCATGATTTAAATCAGGATGTTTTAAATCGCTCAATCCCGGCAGTGACCAGAAAAAAAGTTTAATTACTTTCTTAATATTATTTCGGCATATTAGTGTTAAAAAAATTCAATTATTTCAACATTAATAATTGTTGGCTATGATTAGTATTTACAATTTGCTAAAATCAATACATACTTCTAGAAAATCAAAATTATAAAAAAATTAAAATGTTGTGTAGTTCATAATTCTAATTTATCAATAAATACTTGACAACCAAGAGTAGGAAAGTACTTACAACAGCAGAGCCAACTGCAACACCAGCAGCGGTGGTTGCCATCTGGGCAAACATGCCAGGCTGCTGAGGAGCAGCCATTGGTGGAGGCGGTTGAGCCATAGGTGCGGGCTGCTGTGGAGGAGCCCTTGCAGGAACATTGCTAGTTGACCTTGGAGCAGACCTTAAATAACAACACACAGAAAGTATAAGCAGAATGTATGTTATGGTTATCTGTCATGTCTAGTAACTAAGGCAGTATTTAACAGCAAGAAAAGCCAAATGTTGGGAGTAAGAATTTCTTTAGATCCAATGCACATTTTTTTGTTCTAATTATCAACAATTTAGCCTGTAATTGCCACTCTCCTATACAGTAGTCTCCACTTAGTGTGATCACTTTGAGACACAATGATTTTCATAACAATAACCTAGTCACTTAATTAACTTTACTTTGATGACTTTTTGCATAGGGGCCCAAACCATATAGATCCTGACCTTGTGATGTGACGTTTTCAAGATAAAAGTAATCTAAAAATTAGTATAGAAACTTTCCGGTTCAATCTGACCATGTCACTTCTCTTAACAGGGTTCATACTCTATTTGGATGAAAAAATTCCATGACTTTTCCAAGACTTTTTCATGACTTCAATGAAAATTTTCATGACCTCGTTATATGAAGAGAATAGCATTATTTAATCTCAAACTTGGAAATATTCGGAACTGAGCATTAGCAAAACGTCTATATGAATGCCACAGCCTCATTGAAGAACTTACTCGTAATGGAAAAAATATAAGTACACTATTAAAAAAACTAAACTATTCTTATTTGTCTTCATTATATAAATTTAAGTAAAGTAAAAATGCAATGAAGCGAATATGATGATGCTTAAATGTCTGATATTTTTTTTTAAAAAACAGGCAAAATGATATTGAATGGGACAAAGGTTGAATGAGTCATCACTAAATTTCAAAAAATTTGCTTCAAAAGTTACCTTTTAGTGTCAACAGTGCCTTTAATTATCCACGTAACTTGACAGTATTTTGGTTCTTTAAAGTAAAACCACGTGATAGTTTAGTTCTCTTCTCCATGTTTCTAAACCAGATCTTTTTTGAAAAAATCATTCAGTAATGATCAATCTTCTGATTCAAAAGTAGATTTGTTTTGTTTACAAATTTGCATATTTTCAAATGCATATAGATTAATAGGTTCAGAAATTTCAGAACATGTTTAATTCCCAACATTAAATGTAGCAGTGGGTCGCATGGATTAGTTTTGCGTACCTTATGTTGAACACTACCGTTTTAGAGCATTAGAATTCCTCTTTTTCTGTATTCTATCACCAGACTTAAGATCGTTATTTTCTAAAACATTCAACAAATTAAGATAAACTCTGATAAATTGAATAATCAAGTCCTTATGAGTGATGGAATCAAACTCGCATGCAATTGAATTGCTTTTTTTTTTTGAGTGGGAGTGGCAAAACTAAGAATGTGAAATTTTGCTACTACAGAATATGAAACATAAGAAGTGTTGAAAATAACGGAAAATTCAAAATAAGTGATGTCCAGGCAGTAAAATCACATCTCAAAAAATGGCAAGCGGCTGCGACAGAAGTGGATGCAATGAGATTTCAAAATTCAGATTTGATTTTTGGATCGTTCAATTTTCCACTTTTAATAGCTTTTATGTGCTATATCGTTAAATCAATCAAGATTTCTAATGCTCCTTTAGCTACTGTTCCTTTTTCTTTGTCCAGGACATTTTTCCATGACTTGAAATAAATTTCCATGGCTTTCCATGAAAATTTCAATTTTCCGTGACTTTTCCAGGTCTGAAATTCTGTTATTTTTTTTTCATGACTTTCCAGGATTTCCATGACCCGTACAACCCTGTCTTAACGGAATCTTTTTTTTTTCTCTTTTTTTGTGGTCAGTCATGCAGAGACGTTGCGAAGTACTTATACAATACAGAACCTTTAATCTGGGATCCAGAATACCAGGAAACCAAAAAAAACGGTAACTTTTTGCTTGATTTTCCTGCCATTTTTAAAAATACGCATTTTTGGTAATTTTCTAAAAAGTGAGCATAATATCTCAAATTAGTGGTCCGCAACCTAAACTAACTGACGATCTACTTGTGGGTGGGGATGAGACTGATTTTAATTGAATCGTTGTTTCAAACTACTTACAAAATAATATTGGAACATTTAAGGCACATCAAAATAATTTCAGACACTAATAGATTACTGTGTGACACGATTTTTCTAACATGAATACTATCACGTAATTTGAGTAACGTATTTAATTGCAACCAAAACTGCCAAATGATATGAGTGTCTAACATGTCGCGTTTCTTAGTAACAGCTTCTATAACATTTTCATGCACCCTCGCTTATAACGTAATAAAAATAATTTAACTCCATATACATTTCAATAGTTTTAGATCTTTTTCCTTCAAAACATTCATGTATCAAGATTTATCTCTAAATTCATTTTTTTCAAGAACAAAACAAAGATTCTTTTTTAAATTGGAAATACTGGTCTTTGCGGCAATTATGAAAACTGTTCAAATAGTTTTTGATTTAGATATTGAATCGAATTTCTCTCGTACAAAATAATGTTTATTAATAGTACTCTTTAAAAAAAGAAATGAAGTCTAAACTGTTACTGCGGTCGACTGAAAATGGGCTTGAGGTTGACCAGTTGATCGCGATTGACGGGTTGCCGACCGCCGTCTTAAGTAATATAAACAATTTTTTTACGAATAAAGTACTACTCGCAGATAACTCAAGAAATTTAGTACAAAAATAAATTTCAAAGTTGAGGAGTCATTTGACTCACAGGACAAAATTTCCAAAATATTTTGCCAAACAAAAAGCAGTCAAAAAATCCCAACTTTCCCCTTACTTCATTCCAAATTAAAACTAATGAAAAAAGTACTGAAGCACTCTAATGCTAATTTTTGTTGAATGGCGGTAATTAAAACCTTTTAGAGAGTAAAAGTGATCATGCAAAAAATGCTGAATACCAGAGTTTTGAATTCTGATAGTTGATACAGCGGAACTCAGAAATCATTAAATGAAGGACTGTGATTGATAAGTTTGCAACAACTTAAAAAGCAAATTTCTATCTCAATACAACTATTGTAAGTACAAAAGCAAAACCTCAATATAAAAAAAAGAAAAAAAAAAAAGAGTTCATAAAAGTAAACTTTTTAATACACCAGTATAAAAAAAATCAAACATTTACGTTCGTAAACACGTTTCTTACCCTTCATTTTCTTTTATTTTAAAACATAACCAACTGCTTTAGTGATTTTTTTCCTTTTTTTTTAAATGGTGTTGTGAATATGTAATTTTTTTAGGATTTTAAATGGTTCTTTCAGTTAAAATTTTTAAATACTTTATTATGAATACTGTATGATATTCTACTAATTAATAACTTAATCAAAAGTTAGATTATTCAATAATATATAGACATTTTATAAAGCGTACGAAGACTTTTGTGAGATAAAATTTCCGGCACTTTTCGGTTTTTGATTTTTAAAAAATTAAGTTTTAATATTTTTTAAAAACTTTTCATGCAGTTTTGTTAAAAATTGATCATAGATCTTATAATTAAATACCCATTCCGAAATATTAATTCTAACCAATGATTTGGGGCCTATTTCGTTGAAAGTCGTAGGTGTACGAAGACTTTAGGGAGCCACTGTAAGTCTGTCTTCAAGCATATACAAAAATTAGTAAGAAAGAAAGTGTTGATTGAAGTCAATAAATTTAAGTCAAATAAAATATTTTCTTATGGCTATATTCAACAATATGGCCTGATAGTTTGCCTGTAATATGGCAAGATACATATTTTGGGAATTTGAAAATAGAGAATTCGAGGAATATTCTTTCGAGTTCAATGTTATTGGTTGAAGAAAATGCAATGACCTTGATTTTGGTATGGATTTGCATAAACTTAGTACGTACATAAGAGAGCTCAGAACCTAACTTTGCCCCCGAACTTTGAGGTCTTTTTGGTTCAGTGGTTAAAGCACTGGGTTAGCATCACAAAGGTCTGTGGTTCAAATCTCGAACCGGACAATCATCGACCACATCATGATGATCCATAACTCCACAAACTGAACAATCATTTTAAATTTGAATGCTGCACTCAATGGTTTCTTTGCAAATGAAAATTACCTGTAACCCTCTTAAATTTTACGAATTACTTTATAAGATTTAGCTTCTCTGATATAGATTCAATGGAGTATAGCTCTACAAACTTTATTCTTTACAGAAACTCCTATGTCGTCAACAGCGCCTTTGCCATGTGATGTTTCGAAAAGTGATCAGTCATCTCCTATATTAAGTTTATTTTTATGATTAACTAAATTAACATTTACACAAATCGATTTCTAATTTGTTTCATTGGTAAACGAAAAAAAAAATTATTTTATCAGCTTATTTGTTTTTGAAATTAACTAATCTGCTTCTACAGAAGATATTCATGGTGTGATACTTGAATTTAAATTTCAAGCAAACAATTTAATTTTACTAAAAATCACATGTTTTCACTAATCAAATTGTACACAAATCATCGCGTAAACAAGTAATGAAGTTAACAAAAAGTATAAAGAATGAAACTACATTTGATTAAAATACATGCGTAGTTGGATTTTCGTTTGAACATTACGTAAGTGTAACAACGAACAATTGCAATTAATTTTTACAAAAATATTCATACCTCATAGGAGATGACCTTCCTCTTCGAGGCATATTTTAAATATAATACGTTTAATTTAATACGCGCACAATCGAAACAATTACAATTTGTCCTTATCGCGACCTCTTCCTCTTATAGTATTATGAAACGACTCAATCGAACACAAGAACCAAGAACTTCTGCAATAGTAGAGAGAAGTAGGAAAAGCGTGTCTTCCCAGCGGACGGTTAAAAACAAACTAATCGATGTCGATGTTGAGCTGCGCAACATTTCCAGCCGAATCCTTCCAGAATATTCTCGTCGTATTACATCACTTTTAAAAAAATAATGAAATCATCAGTGAAACATAACAATTAGCTTAAGTTTTCTGTTTTAATCTCTTCTATTTCGATAAAATTTTCAAATAAGAGTAAAACGAAGTAAACAATCTGTCTTGAAAATTTCCTTTCTTTAGGGACATTATTTTTTCCTCATTTAAATTGCATAATGAAGCAATTGGAGCAAATATAAATAAAGAAGCTGCTAGAAGTGCTTAATTATTATTTCATCGTCAAATCTATCGATTTTCTGCACAATTCTAGAAAAAGAAATGCATATGCTCGTTTTCCACTAATCCCATCAAGCAGCTTTGAATCTTGGCGCGAGATTGTAACCTGAAGGATATTGGCACTGTGTTGGATCAAGCTTGGCGGGGATACATTTTGACAATATTGCCCGTTATTGCATGTCGATCTAAAGCCAACATTAGAAAAATAGTGGCTCACAATATTGGCTGAAGCTTGGAGTATATACATTCCGACAATATTGCTCCATTGTTGCATGCCGATTTGAAGTCAATATTGGCTAAACAGTAACTCTCATTCTTGATATGATTATATACACTGCTGGCCACACAAAAATGCAACACCAAGAAGACGTAATCGGAATGAACGAAATTTTACATATGATGCCAACATTGTATTTATTTAGAATGTAAACAGCTTCACATACATAGAGGACTGTGTGCCAAGCGCCTTGCCTCCGGACACACACAGGAAAGATTTACAACACAAGAGAAAGAAATAAGTTTAGCAAAATATTTTCCTCATAGAAACTGATTTCAGTACAGATTAGAGATATTAAAATTTGATATTTTGAATAACTTATTCATTAATGGGTGGAAAAGTAATTTTTATACATTTTTGCAATGAAAAAAGCACTAAAAGCAAAGAAGTTCTCATTTCAAAGGGGGGGGGGGCTTGGGCCCCCCTATATGGGCGCCCTTGCTCCGGCTTAGAAGACAAAGCTTCTACCAAAGAGCCACAAAGACACCCAACACCCTATTTAAACTAATAACGAAATGAAAGCAAAATATTTTATTACTGAAAAAATCTCAAATGAATAGAGGTTTGAGTACCCTGTTGAACCACCTCTAGCGTAAATGCACAAGGTGATACAGTCGATTATTGATGCCTAGTAGTTTTGTACGATGTCCTCTCATCTCGTACCATGCAGTTACTATAATGAATGCTCCTAATTTGATCAAACTCATCGGCTGTCCAGGTGCCCCCTTGAATGCAAAAGCAACAATTTACAACTATTATAATTGTAAAAACAAAAAAAAGTAAGTACGTAAGATCACACATTTATGTTCATAAACATGCTACTTCCTCTTCATTTTCTTTCTTTTTAAAACACTAGCGTGCTCCGTCTTAGCGCTCACCAACCTCCGAAAAGTGTTTCAAAATCTTATTTGATTCGCGAAAATTGAAATAGTCTATTAGAAAGAATCAGGATAAGAAACGTGTTAAGAGTTCCGTTTTGACCAAAATAAAAAAAACCTCTCCATCACAGAGACATTAAAAAAAAAAAAAAAAAAGCATGCTTTGAGGAGTACCGTTTTCCCGGGATCTAAACGAACTTGTACGAATTTGCACAGCAATAGGTGCTGAGGTGCTCTTGAGCATTGCAAGATGGCAGTTTTGTGAACTTGAAAAGTCGCTTTCAAATTCGTAGTCTCTAGTAATACATATTTTGCTCTTTAGCTCCGGGCTTGAATTGATATGTGCCTAGGTCTTTTCGCTAAAATAAAACCCCTTGGATTTGCTGTCCTAATTAATTGAGAATATTGGAACAAGCTTTATTGTAAACAGAAAAAAATCTCTTTTGAACATGATTGAATGTTAAAAGGGGCACAGTAAATCTTTCATCCCTTTTATAGGCACTTTAAGTGAAATGCTAGCTTAAAAAAATTAAAAAACTTAATTCAAAATTTCAATCTGAAGTAATTTTGTACAAAATTTCAAGGCTGTAGGTACTATAGGGTCACCTAGTAGCAGGCCTGACACATACATCCTTTCAAAATTTCTTTGACCCTCCTTTTTTGTAATATATAGAGATTATCGAGTAAATGCAGTTTTTTTTTTGTGCACTGTAAATGTGTTTTTACTATTTATTATAGTAATTTCGGTTCAATAAACAATCTGCAAACAGTATTTTTTAAAGATTCAGATAACTGGGAAATTCAAGACATCCTGGACAATTTATGTTTCTCTACTGTACTACGTCCGATTTGAGCCGGCTCCTAGTTTTGGACTATACTGCCATGTGCAGGTAAATGGCAGTATCTGCAGAAATGAGTTTTCTAGATAATTGAAGAAATGCGTTTTGGATTCCATACTAACCATAGGGAAATTCTGGAATTAGAGGTTTTTTCGCCCCTTTTCTTCAGCGGAAACCAACTAAGCAAGCTTGTACAATAAAGCTAATGTACAATAGATGACAAAAATGCAAAAAAATAAAACATTTGCAGTTACTGCCCTTACCCATGGCCAGATTTAACGGAGGGAAGGAGGGGCTACTGCCCCGGGGGCCTCCACAACAAAGGGGCTCCCACAACAAAATTTTTACAAAATATTCTAACTTTCACGGGTTGAAAATATCGGATATGTACATATATATATCAAAATATTCGGATATACAGTGCTGGCCAAATTATTAGACTAAAGAGGTTTTTTTTTTTTGTTTTTTGTACACTATTTGTACTAAAATACTATTTATTTTACCATTAAAGTACAGTACATACTGTACACTGATTATTACGTTATTTTAGCATAATTTAATGTTTGCAGCTGACAGCACTGTCTGCTTTGTTTATGTTCTTTGTTTATCTACCTACCAGGAACATAATCTCAATCAGCTTAAACAGTTCACTAGTTCTTTTTATTAGTGTGTTCTGTTATATTTAAAGTTAGTTTTAGGTGATTAGTGAGTATGTGTATGTGAGTATATATAATAGTGAGTATAAACAATTTTTTACCTCCTTTTTTTAAAAAGTTAAGAAATGGGGTAAACCTTGTGAAAAGTATGCCAAAAAGACTCTAGAACAAGAGAATAAATGTTAGATAAATATTTCACTGTTCGTTAATGTGTCTATAGTTATGTAATCAATAAAGAATTTGCTTTTAAAACAGTCTTAGTCTAATAATTTGGCCAGCACTGTATATATCAAAGTATTGGACATTTTCGAAAATATGATGATCTTTTCACACCCTGATTAGAGGTCTCACTCCTTCGTTGCACTTCCAAATCCGGCACTGGCCTTACCTGCCCACCACAATATACTAAACTGCCTGTCATTGGCCTTCCAATATATATATATATCAAATGATCGGATATTTTCGAATCCAGTGCAAAAGTAATAGCCACACATGCCAAACATTTTTTTGTTTTTAATTACATTCAGTTTTCTGTGATCATATGTGTTGCCTTACTTACGCACTTATTAGCATATAAAACTAACAGTAATGTGTGTAATGAAACTAGAAAATTCATTGTTTTTAAAATCCTTTTTTTTTATGCATTGAAAACTTTGTAACCTGGGAAAAATTCATTGAATTTATAATGCTACTTTTGCTTTAAAAGCGTTTTACTTCAGATGTTGATAGAGGGAAAGTTAGTAGAGGGGTTAACTGACTCTCTTTGACTTTCCTAAATGACTGGCATATCTGAAGGGATAACAAAATTAAATATTCAGCTGAAAAGAACATGCTTCTTGTGTAAATTCTTCTATTTCTGAAGGAAAAGAAAAAAACTGCTTAATATGTCCAATGAAGTTTTGAATGGATAGGACAAAAGATATTGACATGTTGGAATCCATTTATTTACTTTTTCCTTTATTATATGTCAAATGAATTTTTGTTAAACATCTTGGTTGACATAAAGAAATTGAGTTGAATTGAATCCAATTAAGCTCTTTCTACAATAAACAGAAATGATAACAAAACTAGAGAAAAAATAATAATAACATCAAGTATCCAGCATTCATTTGAATTTTTACATCTTGGATTCAAATTATGTTTCTGGCAATCACAAAAACTGCAATACGACCCTTCTCTTTGGGTTTACTGTCTCTACAAATGGAATGGTATGGAAATGGCCAAGAAATTTTCTCCCGTCATATTATGAGCGGTGATTTTCTAGAATATTTGATCCAGTGAGACCTGCGTAAGTTGACCACTTGCGGTGCACTACTTTAGTGGTCAACTTAAACAGGTGGTCATCTAACAATGGTTGATTTATATGACAAGGGCTGATTCCGTGCCTGAAAAATGCGATCAACATAGACAGGTGGTCAACATCACAGGTTTTACTGTATAAGGCATATAAATGAAAAAAGAAATTATGAATAAGATGCGTTAATAAGGATAAAGATTTTATGACTGATATCCACCAGTACACTTATCATAAAAATTATTTTCAGCATATAACCATAGTGTATTTTTATTTCTTATGAATCTTGAAATACTAGAAAATTACCCATCAAGGTATGACAAGTGAAAATTGCTTCTACGCTTAAACGAAGCAATTGCCTGTTTGGTGATATTTTGATAGTTGAAATTTTAACCCTCACTCCAGTGGATTAACCCTAAACTCCAGTGTTCATTGTTGACCACTTTTTCATTTCTTTATTCTCCTAAAATGCCAGTCTCACCAGTAAAACAGTTAAGTTACCGGATCCAGTCCAGCCTTGCCAAAATAAAGCCATTCCCTGCATGTCAAACATTACCAAAAAATATTATCAAATTATCATGCTATAGCAAGAGTTTCATTGTTGATGACATCAGAGCGTTACTTGGTCAGTGAATTCGCTATTATATATATGAGGATAAGAAAAAGTAATCTAGAAATATTGTATCTGATGAAGTTCTGTTGTTTAAGGGTTTTTTTTTTTTTTTTTTGTGGAAAAGAAACATAGTTTGACATCAAAAATCATCTTTTTAATGTAAAGTCTGCTTGAATAAAAGCCCTGAAAAATATACGAGTAAGATCAAACTCTACAGATAACTTGTGACTATGACAACGAAAATTTCACTCTCTAAATAAATATTAAAAACAACCATTGTCATGGTAATCTGAAAAATCAGAGCAACATCAACTTTGGTCAAGTGAGGATACTAAGCAATTTGTCACTGCTGTGAAAAAATGTAAACAGTATTTATTTACAATCAAAGATTTTTACATAGCTGTCTCTTGATAAGACAATCATGTATTGTGTATGAAAGTTACACCAAGATTCTTCTCATCTTCCAGCATCCTTGTTTCTTCATGCTTAATAAAAGTAAAGAGAAATGATTGATCACCAAAAAACGAAAAAAACTATCACAATGTTTACACATTTGCACTTACATCTCAGATTTTCCCTATTCGTTGCATTTACCAACCTACCTAATACAACAACAGTAAACTCATAATTATCTGCCATTTTTCCCACTTTGAAAAAATTAAAAAATTGCCGATGATTAACTGAATGTATATAACGACACCCATCAAATGCAAAATTTGAATGAGTGACCGGACCAGTTTCGTTCAAAAAAATTGCTGAAGAATTTTAAGTTAGTTGCGAGTGCATAAAAGATAAAATAAAAAAGTAAAGCAGACAATTTAATCAATTACATGGTCATATGTGAATATTAAATAACAGTGTCAGCCCTCTCATTAATATTGTGAAAGTAACTGATGTGCACCCCAATCTCTCCTAAATCATAGATTACCAATTTTTTTTTGTTTTTCTTGCTTCTAGGATTTTATTTGTTTGAACAATAGATATGTTCAAAATAAACATTTGAGGCATCAAACAAAAACAAAAACAAAAAAAAAAAAAAAAAAAAAAGAATTAACTTAAGTAAAATTATTTTAGAGTTATATTTTAAAGTTCTGTATTAACAATATAACTATTGCCATGATTGAAGTAAAAATAAAACTAAACCACCAGTTCAGTATTTAACCTGGTGAAATTTGACACTCGTAAAGAACACAGAATTTCGCTTTAAAAAATTTAACTTATGATTTTAATGAAAGTAAGAAGAAATTATTCTCCTAACAAATCATAGTAAGCTTCGAAAATGAGAACAATTTGATTCTCATATGGGATGCAAAGACATCACATATCTCAAAATGTAGGCATCAAAATTATGAAAACGGTAAATAAAAGAATTTATTTAAGTAAGACAGTTGGACCCCGATTTAATGAATTCATCGGGATCGAAACTTTTATACGTTAAATCGGGGTTATTAGTAAAATCAGGGTGTGAAAAAAATTTAAAAAACTGCACTTACCTTATCTAAAACCCTTAATAGCAACTGCGCAAAAATCTCCATAATTAGAAAGTGTATACTTTTTATTCAGTCCCATTTCACGACTTATTACACACCAGTTAATTTGAAATTTTAAACAACTGAGTAATTGATGTTTGACAATATCCTTGATACTTGACTCAAAATAAAGTCGCACCTCCATATATCAAATTTCCACATGTCAAAATTTTCTATATATCGAAATCCCAGCAAATTTCCATGTTCATTACATAGACAGGGACCGATTTACACACCTGGGTGTCCTGGGCGCTGACATATAGGGTGCCCCCCTCCCCACACAAAAAATATGATGGTAAGTGTTGGATATTATTTTGATAGAAAGAAAACTTTAAAATACCGATTTCATACGAAAAAAAATAATAATTAAGATGTTTTGCAAAGAAATCATTTAATATAAATCTAAAATAAATTCATGGTTTTCATGTTAAATTTTTTTTTTACAGTTGCAGATGGAAAAACTATGATACAAATGGTAAAGGTAAATCATAATGTGCTTTTTGCGCATCAATGATTCTTTATATGTTTTCTCCTTTGTTTTCTTGTAGTAAATTCATCTATAAAGTCCTCATAATCAAGTTTTAGTTCAAACTTCTTTCTATTGATAATAGAGCTAATAAAGATAATTTACCATCAGAAATGAGAGTACGCAAAGGACACTTAATTCTCTTCAATAACGAAAATGATAGTTCTCCACAACAATTGGCTAATATGATTTCATTTAATTTTAAAAAAATGTCAAATGACAAAATCTTTTTTGTTCCCTTTAATTAGAGGCCCCGAACACTGGTCACTAAAAAAAATTTGATGACAGAAATTTGGTGCTCCGGGCCCGGGCCCCGAATGCCCTGCCGTAAATCAGTCCCTGTATAGAAAAATTGTTTCCATACATCGAAAAAATCTCTATGTATCAAAAAAAATTTCCAGACATTCGTACATTTTTTTTCCACTTTAGACTGTTTGTCTCATGAAAAATGAAGGTTAGGGAAGAAAATTGTGTTCACTAAAGGTTGCTATGAAACTCATAAGGAATCTGGGGTTGAGGGGTGTGTAGATAGGTTGTTTTTCCGTTCTGGAGTTCTTAAATTCCTCAAGTTCATTTCAAATCTTAGTTGTAACCAGTAACACTGTAAAATCAGTTTCAAGTTTTCCCTTTTGTCTGTTGATTATTCCTATTCTTCTTAGCTTCAGTAAAAACCATTCAAGTTAAGTAGATTGGTCTTTTACTTTTCTCTCGATTACATTGTCAAAACGAAAAGCCCCTAATGTTGCGGATCAAGTTGAATTGCCGAAGAATGAAGATGGATGAAGGCATAAAAACGTAATTTCTGTTAATTTTTTAATTCTTAACTTTCATTTAATCCGATGCTCGTATAAAATTAGAAATTGGATTTCATACACAAAAATTAGCGTTAATTTTAATGTTTTAGGAGATTTTTATGATAAAAACAGATTGTTTCTATATATCGAAATTTCTATACATCGAATTTTTTTCTTACAATTTGCTACTTCGACATATGGAGGTACGACTGTAATTCTCCTTCGACTTTATGGAGAGAAGAAAATACTGTGTAATTTGCAACCTGCTGCATGAGATATGTTTTTACAGTTTCCAGGCCTTGTGTAAAGCATTTGAAAAAGTAAGTTTTAATGGGAGTTTCACTACGGCTTTCAGCATCGGAACCACTATTCGTTGGTTGCCCCCTTGACCTCGCCTGTCAAAAATTGATGATTCGAAGAAAAGTATTTTTCTATTTTGAACAATATGGATGTAACATTTGGAAAACAATCCAATATTTCCTAACTCAAAGTAACAAAAAAAATTTTTTTTCTTCCGCTGTCAAAATAATTCGTTAATTTGGGGTTTATTGTTTGGTAAATAGGGGTTTTTGTCTTCATTTTAATCAGGGATTTTGTTAAATCGCAAAATTTGTTAAATAGAGGTTCGTTAAATTGGTGTTCGTCTGTATATTTTTAGAATTACATTTTAACAGCTATACACAACGTATATTATTTAATTACCTACATAGTTCCAGAAAAATTAGAGTAAGGGGGAAAAATTCAAGGGAGAGAAATAAAAGCATAAATGAAAATATTTAGTTTTCAGTATTACCACACACACATACAAGTAATTTCAGTATTTAACCGGAACACAACCATCCTTAACCATGAAATATAAAAGCTTGATACATAAATAATTAAAAAATGGTGAATATAATGTGACAAAAAGAAAGCATTTGAAATTCTTCAATAAGGCAAGGAATTACATCATGCCAGTTTGTATAAATTTCTTAAAAGTACACAAGGTGCCTTGAATTATATTGTAAGACAAATAAATAAATAAAGAAGATAAATTGAATAGTACCTCCAATAATTTTGAATATTTTTGGGCAGGCTCATTATCTTCTTCATCTTGGAGTTCTTCCATTTTTCGCTTATAACTAGAAAAAGTTAAAAGTAATAAGAGAAAGAGAACTTATTTCATTTTTCTAAACTAAAATAAAGCATACATCTACACCCTCCAACATTGGCCACCCCCAGTTTTCAGTAGCACATACCATACTATGACCAACAAAACAAATACGACCAACACCTTAAAAAAACCTTTCACAAATAAAGAAAAGACTTCTTAAAATTTCAAATTACTTCAGTACAGGTATTCTAATTATTTGATTTATTTTGAAATAAAAAAAAACATTCTAAAATGACAAAAAAGCTTCCAAAAGAGTAAATAATTAAAACTATTGAATACAAAACACAGAGCATCACCCTATTACAGTTGAACCCACTTAATGGAGTAGCCAGTTTCCCATGAAAAACTAATCTAATAAGCCAAATATTCCATTATCCGGAGCCAAAATGACAAATTACAACAGTTAAGTACATTGAAAATTTATTACATTAAGTGGGATATTCTTTTAACTGATGCCAGTTCGATTGTATAAGGTTAATTTAATGAAAAATTGCTGACATAAAAAGGAATTATTTTTTCAAAATCAGATGTGAAGGAGCTAGATTTTTTTAAAAAAAAAAGTTGAATTTAATGCAAATGTCTATTTGAATGAGGAGGAAAAATAAAAAATTTTGCCACACATTTTCAGCTAATTTGAATGTGACTCAGCTTAATTTAGAGGCTAACATACATCTGCAAAAGCTGGCATCCTGAAAACTGATAGATGAGTCCATTTCTAGAACTTGGCCTTTCCATCTAATCATTGGTCAGACTGTATGCACATGGGGATGGTGCACGAAAAGAGTGGAAGGTGAAAAAAGGTCTAGAGGTTAAGGTTAGACGCCATGAAATTCAATTTTTTCCTTTTTATCTTTCCTGTCAAAAATAAAATACGGCTTTATCGGATTTTAAAACTTCTGACTGAATGACCTCTAAATGGTATTAAGCGTCAAAACTCAGGATGAATGGCCACTGTAGAATGCTCCTTTCCATTCAATTTTTAATTTCGTGAATTAAATCAATCTGCCAAGTAAAAAGTCATTTTTCAATCTATTGTCCAAACTTACACTCATTATTCATTTTATTCCAATGGTTTAATGATAAATTGAAATGCTTCAAATATACTTACGCAATATTACTTGGATTGTTTTCTTGATTTCTACATTTCTCTAACTTTTTCTCCAGAGAAGCTCTCATGGGATCATTAACCACAGCAGTTTCATTTTTTATCATCAAAAACATAGCTGTAACATATTTAACATATCTTTGTTAGTAAACAATGATATTTGTATTAGAATATTTACAACATTACCAGACATTTCAGCAAAATGGTTCCAGAATTATATAATGGGAGGCGGGGGGGAGTCAAAACATTATTTACTGTGTATAAACTACTATATTAGGTTTGGAAATATGTGGTAAAACCAAGGGCTCCAGGGCATTTTGACCCCCAGATGCATCAATTTGTACAGATGTCAAAAAAAAAAAAAAAAAAAAAAGCAGGGATGTTCAAAATGGATATTTCAATTTTCCATATACACTGCTGTAGTTGGGGGGGGGGGGGGGGGGTCACCATTCTTTAAAATGTTTGTTTGTTTTTTGTTACAAGAATAAGGCAAATGTAAATTTGTTTGGGTGAATCCTATTAAACCCCAATGTGAGTTCCATCAATTTTTTTTTTCACCTGCAGCATGTACATGCAGGTATGTACATGCGTACAAACCTATAGTTGTAGCAAATAAACTAGACAACCAAAACTAATCTAGGGATGATTCAAATGGAATTTTAGATTGAAATTCGCAAGGGAATTTTTCTTGAAAACAATTCTTACTTTGTTTTGTGTATAAATAAGACCGCTTGATTGTACGGATTGACCCACTTAATTTTCATCTTTGTTTAAGCACCAATGAATGGAAATAGGACTGCGGAAAGACTTTATGAACAACCAACCTGTATTATTCACCCATAATAGGTGATAGATCTAAAACAGTGGTGCTCAACCTATGGCTCGGCGGCAAGACAATACAATAATATATTACGAATTGAAAACTATTTTCTGGAAACCTCCAAAACCAACAATGATCTTCATTCGGTAATAAGAATTGTCATTGCAAATTTGGAGTCAAATGGTCAGAAATTGGTTTCTAAAAGACAGATGGAAACTTGGTATTCATTTTTAAAAAGCATATAGTAATGATGACAACAATTCTTCATTTGTAAATTTTTTTTTTCAGAACTTTCCTATGTTATACAGTTATTTTGTATTTGTTCTGGCCGGCAAGAGTCATCTTAATATAAGGTGCGGCCTGTGGGCCAAAAAAAAAAAAAAGATGACGATTTAAAACAATAACTGAAAACTAAATAAGTAAAATACTAACTTCTGATGGCTTCTCGCATGTAATTTATTTTGTCCTGCATACCAACAAATAAAATGTCATACATGTATCTATAAAAAAAAAAGTCTAATTAAAACAAACAGATAAAGGCCATTCCATGTAAGAGAACGGGACATTTGAAGTAGTTATGTCACGAAATTTTGTTCTATAAATAAAAATAAAACTAGCTAGAAATTTTATTTTTGATAGCAACCGTAAGGGTTTGTCATAAGAATTATATAGAACACTATAAGTTAATGTCTTTAAATAAAATAATGGAAGAATATGTAATAAAATGCTCGTGACGGGACAGGACTCATGTGTCCCATTCTGTCACAGGCATTTTATTGCAGGTCGTTCACTTTTTTTTCTTCAAACTGACTAATTTTTGATGTTCTACATAGTTCTTATGACTAATCTTTACTGTTTGAATCAAAAATAAAATTTCTATCTTGTATCATTTGTATTTATGAAGCAAAATTTAGTGACAAAACTACTGAAAAAAATCCCATTTCGTCACAAGGAATAGGCTCAGCACATAAATATTTTCATAATTTGTACTATGTGAAGCAATTCCACTGTTAAAATTACAACTAAGTATGCGAAAAAAAAGTTAATCAGGGATGAATGCGCGCTCATAAAAAAAATACCTGAAAGTTTTAAAGAGAAAATGGAGATCGGTGTGTTATTTTTTTGACAGAGGCCCCTAATGCTTAAATATGCACAATTTTACACATCGATACATTAGCTGCTTTGAATAAACAAATAAGACACATTTCTCATTTTCAAATATTTTCGTCAGTCAAGATATTGTGTATAATACGTGCAATTAAATGGTTAATGAGTTATATAGGGATACTTTTGTGTGTATAAGCTGGTATTATACTAATAATCTCCAAAAAATTATTTTAATGAAAATACAAAAGTCACACAGCAGTTTCTGTTAGTCTCTCACAAATATTTTTAAAGTGATGAAAGAAGCAAAACATCAGAGGGGGAAAAAAATTCCCCTCCCCTAAAAAAGTATTCATATTGAATAGAAAAAAACAAAACAAAAGTAGGCATTTGACTGAAATCTCAAAACTACCATCACATTGTAATGAAGATAACTTCCTAATAAAAACTTATACATGGGATTTGGCAGATTGCATTCAGGGGACATACAAGAAGGAGGTTTATAGGGTTCAAACCCCTCCGAAAATTTTAAAAACTATTTTAAATAATGCCTTTTGTTCGTCATAAAGATTTCTCAACAAATGAGTTTGGTAAAACCATCCCTGGAACAAAAGCCTGGTTACGGCCCAGATGCATTATTCAAAAAAAAAAAAAAAAAAAACTTGTTTAATGCATTTTATGAGTTTTTGACACAAATGCTTGAAACAGCAACCTCGTGGAATTTAATTGTTGATAAAATTATGAGAAAAACCACGACTGTTTTTTTTTTTTATTTTTTATTTTTAGGAATAAATAGAAATGCACACTGAAAAATGTATTACTTACCCATCTATGCTTTCTTTAAATTTTAACGCTCCATATGCAATAGCAGCTAAAGCAATCTGAAAGAAAGAATATCAATTTCAAAATTATTATAAAACATTAAACATGCAATTATACTTCATTTTGCCTTTTCACCATTGCACATAAAAACTTTTCCTAATTTTTTTTGAAACTTTTTGGAAAATTTACTTCACTAAAACCTTTTCTTTCATAATTAATACCACAATGAAAATTAGAAATCTGAAACAATTACTTTCTTTTTAATTTTAAGAACTAAATAGATTTAAAATTTCAACAGTGTTCAAAAGGTCAAAAATAATTTCACATCACTGAATGGCAAAATAAACTTTTTTTTTTTTTTATATAAGTCAGGTATTTTTCAAACCTTCTATATTGGCCTCAAGTTATTTTCTTGGTTGCAGTGTGATTCTCAAATTCAGAAAGCACCATAACTGTGTGCAATCCATACCTCAGGTATGGATTTGATTGGAAAAATTTTAACTCTCCTTTTTCCTACATGAAAAATCTAAGATATTATATGCAAAAATGTGAAACAAGTACTTCAAAACGCAATTTAAATTTTGCTAAAATAAAGTTCCTTTTTAGCATTTTTGAAAACGGTGGCAAAAAATTCACATTTTACGTATTTTTGTGCTACATCAAAAGAACACACATATTTCTCAATCAATCCTGGTATTTTTCATCATCATAGAATTTGATCCTAAGATGGAAGAACCATGTTCACACTGATTTTCTGCTGCTCTGTTCCTGCGCATAACAGAAATGTCTTAAATCCATAATTTAATGTAAAAATGTAGCTGCAACATGCTAAATCCTAATTCAAACTCAAATAATAATGACACAATAAATAAAATACTAATCTCAAAAAACTACTTAAGCAAATTGTAACTTGAAAATATTTGGAACTTATCTGCCATTGACTCTTTTGACTTCATAAAATTTATTTAATCTAGGTTTTGTATTAAAACACATTAATGCTTTAATGGGGGAGGGGGGTGCACCATTTCCTGAAACGTTTGGTTTTCTAGAGTAAAATTATACAAATTCAATGCATGATTAAAACGAAAAATTAATGTAAATAAAGCATAAATTTTGCTGAAAATACAGCAGATACCTATTTCAATGCAAAAAAACTCGACACACAACAAAAAGTCATGAGAGCACAAACCACAACCACATGGACACCAGTATATATGTTACCGTTAAAGTATATAATGCATTTATTTTATAGAATACCTAGTTATTCCATGAAATAACTGATTGTGTCCGTTAAAGTGTGTAATATTTTATTAATTTGACACTTTAACTAGTTATTCTATGAAATAACTAGGTATTCTATAAATAAACTATTGAGATGGTTAAAGTGTAAAATAAACAATTTATCTAAAATGAAATAACTAGGTATACTATAACTTAACTTATGATAGCAGACCCCGAAGTGGTTTTTTGGGGGGGAAAAGTAGGAAATAAGGAATCAAAAATTGAAAAAGCAGGAAAAGTAGGAAAAAAAATCACTTAAAAAAGTAGGAAAAAATAGGAAGCGATGGGACTACACACATGTCAAGAGGAAACAAATTTAGAGTAAATTTTATTTCTACTGTAAAATAAACTAACAGTATTTTTGATTTAAAACTGTCCCAAAAATTAACTAACAGTACTTTTGAAGTAATAAAGGGATTTAATGAAAGGCTGAGTCTCAAAAACAAAACGAAAGAAACAAGCTGACAAACATTAGTATGAAAAATAAACTGGTGGAAACAAAGATATATGAAAACAAAATCCGAACAAAAAAACACTTTCGAACAATACAGTAATAAAATTTTTAAGTGTGAAAGAATAAAATGCAATATAGCGATCGCAAAAAAATAAATAAATAAATAAAATAAAATAAAATAAATAAAATAAAATAAAACTCATATTTTGGTGCAATAAAACCATTTTTGTCAAAGATTTGTTTTATCAAAAACGAAAAAATTCCTTCGAGAGCATCCATTTATGATTTGAAAATAGTACTAACACTTTCAGCTCCGGTTGTCATAAACCATGATACAATAAGCAAAGCAAATATTAAATTAGTTTTAGTTAAAAATAATCAGCAGCTGACATGTATTCTTGCATAAACAGGGGCAGATGTTTGAATTTGAAGAAAAAGGAAAAAGACTGAAAATGCAGAACTAAAGTAAATTTGTTCCTTAATATGGGATATAAAATTTATAATAAAATAATTAAACTAAATAAATAAAATAAGTAAACTATAGGGTATGTATTATGTTGTGTACTTTTAGCATTCAACATAAATTTTTAGTTTCAGGCACGTCATTTATGGGGAGTCAGTGGGGTCAATTTCTCCCCTCACTGGCTTTGGCAAATTAAAGCTTAACTATACAAGTTTGTGCAGTTTCTGTTGTTTTCAGATAAAATTTGCATTCAGTATACATCCTTTGCTAGCCACCACCGGGGAAAATCAGAATGACGGGCCAGTTTTAATTTGAATCAAGCAATAAAAACGAATAGTTTTATTGGTTTGATGATTTTTTACCTCTTTCTTGTTCCAAAATTTGTCACTGAAAAAAAAGGAAAAATACATGCATGGTAAACATAACATTTTTATCAAAGCCAAAGATCAGTTACTAATGCTCTCTGTGCATAAAATCAAAGACATGTAGTTTCGTTCGATCCTCATCACACGATAAAAATATTCATTCGGAAATTGTTCACGAAATTGAGAGTGAGGGGGGAGCATCTGGTATCAAATGCCAGCATATATCTCTTCCACCCCCCTTGATCAGGCACCCTGAGTACAATAACTTACAGTAGATTCGCCGCATCGGTATAATTGCCGCACCCCGAAAAGAGTAAGAGTCTGTCAAAAAAATGTATATGTTCCGAAATGCCGCATTGTCATAAATGCAACACATAAAAATATGAGCTACTCCTCGATATTGATGATATATTAGAGTAGAAAATACCCATTAAAAAGGAAAAAAAATACAGTACATATTTGCTTCTGGCTCTATCCCCAAACTTTTAAAAATGTAAAGAAATAAAAACGGAATCTCGCATTTAAATTGATTTCCAGTTTTTCGGGGGAACGTTTTGCTCATCTAGGTTTTGCCGTATACACTCTTTGCAAGGAAAGAAAATGAAATTTTATAAAATTTTATAATCATGTTTACGATTTAGAATGAACAATAATCATGTTTATGTATGAAAAAAGTTGGTTTCCGCTATTATTTTTGAAGTGATCCGTTTTTGCGAATTTCTGTTATCTGTGCCTTTTATTTTGTACTAACATCAATAAAATATGTATAGTGCACAGGTTTTTCATTTTTTGCTTCCTTAAGTTTCTTTTATGGTTTTTCATTGCCTTTCTGTTTAAATAGAGCTCCATTTCACTTGTAATCAACTATACAAAAAATTGGCAAATAGGAAATTCGGCTTTTCCCGCATTTTTTGGACAGTTGGTCCTTTAATTTAATTAAAGCTTCTAATTGAGGGGTAAAAAATATATAATTGCATCAGAATGGGCCAGTATCTCTTTCTTTATTGTTTCGTTAAAACAGTAGGACTGAAGTCGGGGCGATAAAAAGAAAGGTCGATCATAAACGCCGCAACGCCATAAAAGGCACTTACGAATATTTAACTTTTAAACACTCAGACGCCGCAGTGTTCCTTCCAGAAATTACTGTAGTCAGTGAATTGAAAACTTAGGATTCGCTTGTTTCTTCTGCTTTTTAAAATTGAAACATGCAGAAAATTATCAGTGCGGCATTGTAAAAATAAGAAAAAATGTACAATTAGAAGTGCTATACTAAAGAAAGAAAAAGTAGGAAAAAAAGGAAAAAGTAGGAAAATAAGGAGAGAGCTCTAAAAAGTAGGAAAAAGTAGGAAAAATAGGAACTCTTCGGGGTCTGTGATAGGCAATTAAAATGAAAAAGAGGCAATTTATCTAATTTATGCAGCATATAAATGGTATTTATGGAAACGTACCATAAAGTCATTTGTTACAACAAGGATTACTAGAATGACATTTGGAAATTACAAAGAACATTATTTTTAAAACAAAAACATTTTTTGTTGACACACTGGGTTTTACACGAACATTTTTTAAATCCCTGACCAGTACCTAAACTTTGAGCTGTAGTAACCAACCAGAGCGATATTTCTGTATCCGCACATAACACTTTAACGGGCTGCAGATCACTATTCTATGAAATAACTAGTTAAACCATGAAATACAAGAGAGTTTTACACTCTAACGGACACTATCAGTTATTCCGTGAAATAACTAGGTCTATGAAATAACAAATTTCATACTTTAACGGTAACATATATACCAAATGTGTTAGATATGTACCAGTGTTCAAATGGCTGAGGTTGTGCTCTCCCATGACTTTTTGTTGCGTGCCACACATTTTTGCACTGACGAAAAGCCTACATTGTAGTCTTGAAATAGCTACATGCTGTGCTTTGGGAAAATATAAGCTTCATTTATGTTGTTTTTCATTGCAATTGAATTCTAGCAGGAAGCTTATTTGATTAGATTCTATTTAAATTTAATGTATATTGGTTTCAAACCACCTCAAAAAATAAATAAGTAAATAAAAACAAAAACAAAAAATTTGTTTTTAATATTATAGCTGGAAAGTAATTTTTAGCCTAACAAAAGGACACCAACCATGGGAACCTATAACAAAGTATGTCCCACCAAATGACTTCTTACAATGGGGTTGTTTCCAAAATTTTAAAAGAATTTTTTTCTGAAAGAGCATGCTTAAAAACATAGGATCTAACCATTTTTTAAACAATTTAACAAAGTTTAATATTTTTTAACAATTATTTTAAACGGTGCAATTTCATTTTTTATGCTTCTGCACATGACATCACAAGTGATGAAATGCCATCCACTGATGCCTTTAGCTCAGAGCGCAATATTTAATTCCCTTCTGAATTATCATAAGATGGAAACGCGGTAGACAGCAAGCATCAGCATTCAGCACGCCAGTGGAGATGCACGAAAGTACATCACATGTGACGTCATAAAGACCATGCCTTATTTTCAAAAAGTAAGCATTGGGAAATGAAAGTTTTTCTCGCAGCATGCTATTTTTTTTTTTTGTTTATTCTATCAATTTTAGCAACTAAAAGCAGTACTTTTTACTGAAAGAAACAACCCCATTACAACATTGGTAGTAATAAATTTTAATTAAATGCTTCATCATATCTAGAACATTGTCATTATATGCATTTAAATCAGAGGTGATAAATGATAGAGTGCACAGGGAGAAATGTGCACAACTTTTGAGGGGGAAAAGGAAATGAGAAAATTTTTCTGTGTCTGAACAAACATACAGTCAGAGATATTCCTCGAGTTTTTTTTTTTTTTTTTGAAGGCGCAAAAGTACTCCTCGACATCTTTTACAGGGGTAAAATTTATTGGAAGAGTGAAATACAGGAAAAAAAATAAGACTATAACAGTGATCAATTCCATTAAACTTCCTTTCTAAGCATAAGATGGCAGAAATCAGGGAAAGAAAATTTATGCTCTATTTTGACTCTTTAACCTTCAAGATTTGGGGGAGGGGGGAGGGTGAAACACTGAAACATTATTTTTAACACACATTTTAAATATTCTCTCCCCCCCCCCCTCTTAACCCAAACGCTCTCCAAGGTTGTGGGGTTTGTTAATGTTTTATTCAAATTGCAAGCCTAAAACGGATCTAACAGTCATTCAAAAGTAGTTTTAGGAAATTGATTTAAAATGAAAATTCAACAGAGAGAAAGAATTAAAAATACATGAAGGCAAAAACAGATTCAACAGTTTTATAGACCTTCTGACACATCCAAAACTGATAGATTTAATGGCTTAGTTCATTTGCTTAGAGCATTCTTTTCACTTTAACGTAATTATATAGTCATATTATTGTTTGCTTTACTTAAAAAATGAACATTATATTTCAACAACTTTGGTTTTGGCAATGTTTAACTAGCAAATAAGGGCTCTGAAGTTTGGACCAGCTTGGCAAAAAATTTTGGAAATTAACCATTCCTGTGACTTATTCGGTCTTTTGTTAGCTTTCGTGGTTCATTAAACTTCTTTCAGCTGAAATTCATTCTTTCACCATAATGCAATGAAATTTGCAAAATCATAATCTCAAATATGTGGAACAATTCATTAAGAATTTGGGTTTTATTTATTTATTTTTTTAAATAGCTTACAACACAATATAAAACTTGAATTTTAAATGCAAAGCTTGAAAAAGCACTTGACAAAATTTTTTAAGAGTATTTTAGGTTTTCAATGCATGAAATATGTTTGTAGGGTAGGGCAGCAAAAAAATATCTCTTCATGTAGCTGCTACAACAAATGCACACCACAAGTTGGTTAAACTACAAGTTGCTTATACAAAGGCAACTAACACAAAGGTCTGTAAACATGATAAGCTTTCATAAAACTCATGGCCGTTTAATATTTTGACGGAAAATCAAAATACTTATTAATATTTTTTTGCAACTATCTTAATAATATTTATCTGAAATTTGACAAAAGAAACATTTTAAAGAATTTCTGAAGCGTTTTTGGAGTCTAATATGTAGTGAGAAAAAAAACGGTAACTTAACGTAACTAATGCGATGCTTCAATTTGAATTAAAACATTTTTACATGTTATTATAGATATCAATACTTTGCGACGTGTTGTTTGAAGCAACAGTACAAATATTTGGCCAATCAACATTCAAGTATTTAGAGCAATAACTGGTCAATTGACTACAGTTAATGTTGGTCACAAGACTTTGTTTTCAATAGTTATGAAAAATGTGACAATATCCACATCAGCAGTCGGCAACCTAAATTAACTGATGATCTACTTTCCAAGTTTAGTGGACACCAAGATTGACTTGAGGAGGGGGGGGGGGAGGGGGCTGATGCACATACAATAGACTTGACTAACTGCAAGTTAAAAAAAAAAGATTACTAATTTATTTTTTTGAAACTTAAAATTTTTTAAACTTAGCATTAGATTTAAAATTTTTAATTTTTTACACATCATTTTGCTTTATTCATGAAATAATAATTCATTATCCTTAATTTACAGTTAAAGTTACCTCTTGATGTGGGTTTTTTACAACCTTTTTAATTAAAACAATATGCAAATCCTATTCGAAAAATGTTTGGGCTTGAAAAAAAAATTGTAAAACAATCACAATAAGTTTAATTTGTAAGTCTGCCTTTTTCAGGGTATTTTTTTAACAACAAAAGGTAAAAAACATTTTGTTAAACATTAAAAATTGCGGCACTTCCAGACATACAAAAAAGTTTTTAAAATTTTTCAAAGAACATTTGATTTGAAAGATGGGGCATCGCCTCCCTCCCCCCCCCCCCCCCGCCCCCTCCTACATTTTTTTCCTTTTAGAAAATGATATTTATTTAAAACAACATTCAGGACCTGACAAAAAAAAAAAAAGGGTCCTGCCTGAATGCTGTTGCAATTGATGGGCTGCTGACCGCTGCTCAAAATGATAACATGTAATTAAAAACTTTACTTGAGGAGGTGAGTATAGAAAACAAGCATCTGAGTATTGAATTTTCTCCAGGAAATCATCTATTGCAGGGCGTAGTCGCTCAGGGTCCTGAATTTTAGAATATCTTGTCTGCAAAAAAAAAAAAAAAAAAGTAAGATAAAAATTCTGAATAAAAAAATATTATGGTAACAATATATGTTATAGGCTTGAGAAAATAGCAAAAATATCAATGAAGCAAAAAGTATGCCTGCAACGTTACTACAGTAAGGTGAATAAATAACTAGTTGAAATAAAAGCATCAAAATACTCACAAGCAATGAACATTTTGTTAGGTTTGTTTTAAATTTGTATTCAAAAATTTCAGGAAATTATTTCTGAAAAATATTCAAAAAGTGGAGGGAATATAATTGAGCAAGTTGATAGTTAATATCTGTATCTCAGAGCCAGACTGATTAGGTCCAAAAATTGTGATTTTCTGTTTATTAGTGCATGGTATGAGAATCCTATTCCGCAGCGAGCCATGTGAATGTAATTCTAAAATAAACCCTTTGTAATTACAGTAGAAGTTACAGTTATAACGCTGACATGTATAACGCAATTCTCTATAAACCGCACAACTTTTCAGACGTAAACAATAGGTTTTGAAACTTGAAAAATCCCTCTGTTTTGCTTTGCAAACAAAAAAATTGTTTGGCAAATTAAATTTTGAAAGTTTTTTTCATCTTTCCATCATAATTCAAAGCTTTTAAATTTAAAATTAGTAATCATAATATACAGAAAATACCAGATGGCTCTTGAAAATGCAGCTGTTATGCAAACCATGAAGCAAGCAGAAGTGCAGGATAATGCACTTTCTTTTGATTGTGAAACATATTTATTTGTGAATAACTAATTGTAATATTGGTGTTTTAATATTCATTGCAGATAAAACTCATTCTGAAGGGCTCATATATAGATATATTCTGAATGTTAGTTTCAAAATTTGTGAAATGATCCATATAATGCAAAAACCTGTATAATGCAAAAGCTGTGGCCCCAAGGCAGGGCCGCGCCATCCCTATGTGCAAGGTCGTGCGGCGCACGATGGCGCCACAGCCAAAAAGGCGCCGAGCTCTACGAATCAATGCTCCAAATGAGAGAAAAAATCTCCAATCAAAAAAATAAAATTGATCTTTTCATTTTTCTATTAAAGTACCTGTGAAATTATACTGCTCATTTAAACAAACAATCCTCCTTGCTGCCTATCTATCAGGGGGGAAAAATGCCTTGTTGTGTCTGAATATGCTATTCAGAAGCGCAACCTTTTACACTGAAAACACGTGATCCTAGTTAATGCATACATCGGCATTTTTCTTCATATGTGGAGTCATGAATGTTATTTCGGTATGTCTATAATTTCACACGGTTGAGCATACGAAGCAGGGCAAGAAATTTGCTATTTCCCATTTTTGTTCTTGCGGTGAATATGTTATAATTTGTGCAATATGTCGTTTTGTGATTTTTAACTTCTGTCTTTGGTAATTCCACTGCATCATATTATCATACATTAAAAAATATGGTTAGTACATTAGAATATTATTCACTTGTGTGTAATATGCATTTTTGTAGACAAGAATTTAGATTAACTTTTAGTTCCGATAAGTAACGACTTGACCATGATTACTCAATTCCTTCATCCCCTTTTTCTTCAACTATTTGTGTATTAAATTTAAGAAAGAGCTTTGGACAATGTGTTTGTTTTAGACATTAAATTCAATGCCTTTTTAGCGACTTTGTAAGTTGGAAATATTCGTTTTAACGGCAAGTTTCAGTTTCAGATTTTAAAGCGGAATATCTTCTGCAATATTATCCTTTAATTCAGAAACATAATCAGTCACCTCCTGTTTCGTGGCACAACCAGAGTTGTCCAGAGGATACCGACATCCCTTTGGTTGCACCGCCCCTTGCCCCCTCCCGTCCAGAATGCTTAGTTGAATGTTTTTCAAAAATATTTATTTCTGAATGGGGGGGGGGGGGGGGGACGCGTCCAACAAAGTGATTTTAATAAGGAAAAAATAATGACGTTGGGTTAAAACTTTAATATCCACAAATTGGTCAGCTACTCCCCCTCCGTCCTATTTCTTTTCTTTTTTCTAGTTCGTCTGAAAATAAAAAAGTTTTCAAAATGTTACTCTGCCGAATCGCTGCCCCCCGCCCCTTCCCGCTAAAAGTACTACGGAGCATCTCAAATTGCGTTTCCAGATCTTCAATTTCACAAAATTTTGAGAAAGCTCCCGAATCCGAAACAACATTGCTTGAAACTCTGTTCAAAAATCACTTAAATTGCGTTTTTAGAGCTTCAATTTCGAAAGAATGCCGGCCCTAATGTCACCAAATATGGTCTTACAGTCACGTTTTTAAGACTTCGTTTTCAGAAAATATTCGGTCAAAGGCCTCCGAACCTCCTATCTTAAATATCATAAAAACTTAAATTTTTCATAGGTCTTTTGAAAAACCTACGTTAGAATAGCCTCTGAACCACTTTTCCTAATATCATAGAATACTGCTTAGGTTTTTAAGACCTTAATTTTGAAAAAAAATTCAGGTGGGGGGGGGGGGGGAGCTCCAGAATTTCCTTCTTGTAAAAATCTTCAACGTGTCTTTAATTGTGTTTTTGTTCAATTTCGAAAAATTGGTGGAGATAAAAGGGGAATAGATTTCTATCTATTTTTCAAAGAAAAAAATCGATGGGGTAGAATCTCAGAGTTCCATTCCTTATTCTAGTGTCTATAGATATGAACTACACAATTATGTTTTAAGACTTCCCACTTCTATAAATTTCCACAGATCGCCTAGTACCCTTTTCTCCCATAACACCACCAAAGACCGTCTAAAATTGCGTTTTTCAAACTACATATTTCAAAAATTTTCCGGGGCGAATCCCCGGACCCCTCTCATTAAAAGAGTTTTTTTTTTTTCAATTTGTGCCCCCTAAACCTATTTTTTAGTTGCGTCACTGCTCCTGTTGTCATGTTTTGACAGGCATAAAAGTTTTATTAATTATTCATCACTTAGAGATTAGGTATAGATATTCAAAGTGGCTTTAACTTAGATATTAATATATTTTCGTCTTCCTAAACGCATTAG
Source organism: Uloborus diversus (assembly GCF_026930045.1). Lineage (NCBI taxonomy): Eukaryota > Metazoa > Arthropoda > Arachnida > Araneae > Uloboridae > Uloborus > Uloborus diversus. The sequence goes on from NC_072739.1 coordinate 22,061,677, forward strand.
CATATCAGAGAAGCTGCTGAACTCAAAATAATTTCGAGATACGAAGTAAAAACGTACACCATATTGCGAAATCAAATATTCACACTTTTTTCTTTTTCTTTTTGTATAAATGCCAAACTTTTTTTTCCCCGTTTTATATTTGTCTACAAAACCTCCCACCAGGTGTTAACTATATTTTCCTCGAGCGCCAGAGCATAAAGGCGCTCAAAAGACATTTGCACGACGGCGCCGATCAGGCTTGGCGCAGCCCTGCCCCAAGGTGTACGTTATAACGGTCTTCTACTGTGTTAACCAGTGCTAAAAGAGAGTGAATTTCATCTTTTGCATGCGCCAGACAATCTTTTTTCCTCTCTCCTATCAAGCAGCTATTGTGTAACTTACGCTGTTCTGGATCTGAGCAGGGGCGCAAACAGAAATTTTGGGGCCCGTCACAAACGACTTTTATGGCCCCCCTCCTCATTGTTTACCTCTACATCTCTACATATATTTCATTGAAATTAAGCATAAATAATTGCTAAAATAATTATACTGAAACACATCTAATAACTCACTAGGCTTTTACAAATTAGAGAACCATAATCAAGAGGTTTGTACTATTGAAATATCATATGAGACAGTGAGAAGCAAAGTGATGTAAGTGAGGAATTAAAAATTTTGAAATCAACCAGTACAAATGGTAGGAGAACCTCCCCTCTGCAATGGTGCAAGAGATAGTACTAGCAGCCCTGGTAGGTTCTGCTATACAGCATGATTTAGAAAAAAAATTCAATGAAAGTCTACCTAGGATCTGAACTTGAAATGAGTTTTTCTCGAAACTTAAAAAAGTCCATCTACACCCCTTTGCTTCTCACTGTCACACAGGGTCGGATTTGAAAGTGTGGAGGCCCCGGGGCAACGAAGGAGTGGAGGCACCTAATCAGGGTTCGAAAAGATCATAATATTTTCGAAAATATCCGATACTTTGACATACATCCGAATATTTTGATACATATGTATATATCCGATATTTTCGATTAAAAAAATTTTTCATCCAAGTCATTTCGTCAAATAATTTTTGAATTTTTGAGCTCAAGAAGCGAGAAGTTGTAAGGATGACCTGCAAAGTTAACCATTTTTCGGATTTTTTTTTACTTACTTTATTTCTCTTAAACTCATATGTACAAATTAAATTAAATGAATAAAAAAAATATATTGCCACTGAAATGCTCGATCAAATAAAAAAATTGATAGTAAATGGATACTTGCAATCAGGGCCTTCTGATATATCGGTAATAATATTATTTTTGTGCAAGCATTTTTGTAGAAATACAAAAAAAAAAAAAGTCTGGGAGAAGAAACGTAAAATTTACTGACCCGTGAAAGTTAGGATATTTTGTAAAAATTTTATTGTGGGGGCCCCTTTGTTGTGGAGGCCCCGGGGCAGTAGCCCCGCCTGCCCTCTCCTAAATCCGGCCCTGCTGTCACATACATAAATAGTATATTGAAAGAAGATTTTTTTTTTCGAAATAAGGCATCCATATCAGCTTTGATTTTGTATTTGAATAAAACTTGAAAAATAACATCAAATTCAATAATATTTAGTGCAAAAAATACATAGTCAGAGTTTTGAATACTATGATCTCTTTTCTGAAAAGGCCAATCTATTTCGAATAAATTAGCGTTTATTGCTGCAATTAATTATTACTATTATTATTGTTGTTATTTTTCACGTAGAATTGAAATGCATCACAAGAACTTTTTAATTTTTTCAATTAAGTATTATTAATATCTCACAACAAAACATGATTTTTTTAAACCTAAATAAACAATAAAACATTTCATTTATTAAGGAATAGCAGTCAATCATTACAAAAGTGCAGAATTTAATTAATTGACACTTATTAAGAAAGGAGAAAAATACATTAAATTTAAATAGAATATGTAGAGAAAATAAAAAGAACAAACTTTGATATCTATTAAGAAACCTTCCACTGCTCTAAATGGATTATATATAGCTAAATCAAAATTGAGTTGCTGCATTAGAAGTAATTCATGGTTAAGGATGATTTCCATGGCTTTTTCTCTATCGCCTTTCACATTTGCAACAAACTGGTTGATGCTGACATTGAATTCTTCAACTTTTGTTGCCAAGTATACACAAGTCACCCTGGAAAAATATTATTTCTGTTTCACTGAAAAATTTCAAAGTTAAAACTATACAAAAAATTATTTTAACTACAGAAAATCAGGAACAAATATCATTTTTTTTTTCATGACATTGGCTAGTTTGGCTGCAAAAAAAAAAAACATTTAAGCACAAAATTTCAGAAATTATAGCATTGTAAAAACCATTTTTAATGATATGTGTAATTTAGGAGGAAAAAAAGGAGAACTTTTATGGTTTTGCTTCAGTTTTTTTAAGGGCTCTTGAAGAAAAATTGTGAAGCACCCCAGGAAATTAGCAGGGCTAACTAGCGCGCAATAAAAAATTTCAGGTTGCATTCTTTTTTGAATTGCACAGAAAGACGTTACTGCTGCCTATCTAAGAATTTTTTTTTTAATACTTCATTTAAAAAAAGCACTGCACATGCACAAGGGTGGATTCATTCACTGTCAACGTAGATTTTTACACTGATACTGTAAAATATAAGAAATTTTCACATTTAGTTAACTCAAATACCCTTTCTACAAAATGTGTTTGATAATGCTTTGACGTTATTTGTAAAAAAAAGTTTAAAAGACCAAATTTTTTTATGAATCCAAATGGTTAGATTACTAACATATCACATTATTTTTGTGCATCCTCTACAGCAGCGATCCTCAACTAGTGGTCCAGAGAACTGGCACCAGTTTGCTGAAGATTTTGACTGGTACACAAAGATTTTTGCTTGTCCTAATTAAAAGAAAATTCTTTAATCAAAGAAAAGAAAAAAAAAAGGAAAGAAAACACCATAACAATAATAATTTGTTTATACTGTGAAACCTCTCTGAGCGGTCACCTGTTTTAAGCGGCCACCCCTCTCAACGGCCACTTTTTTGCGGCACGGATTTTTTAGCCCATAGACTTAATGTTAAAAACACGCCTAGAAACGGCCACCCAACCCTTCTAAATGGCCGCCGAGTCGATGCCCCTATTCCATTTTCCAGGAAAATCTCTTCACTTTCTGTTTCTAATCTGCAGCTTTTTAATTCAACGAGGAGAATTCTTATTGGCCTTCAGCGAATTCCGATAATTTTGGAGTAAAAAAGTCACTCATATTTGTTTTATTAGTTGGTCAGTGTGTATGTGTAATCTGGGTTGCAAATAATACTGTCGGAGATCATTTTTTGAATCTTGAACTATGTATTGAAATTCTGAGCTACAGGAAAGTTGAAAATCTGCAAGAGAATTAATAGAGTACGATTTTGAATTCTTTCCAGCACGAAACAGCAATGGAGAGCTTTGATAATTACACTGCAGACTGAGACAAACATTTTCTGGTTAACGAGTCAGCAAAAATAAGTGTTTTTCAATCAAATCTAATATTAGTTTGGGATTGGTTTAAATTAACTAATCAGTTTGCTGTGTGTATTATTAACATCTTTTGAGCAAATACATTTTTATGTCTTTCAGGCACTAATTCGGTCTTTGAAAATCAATTTACTAATATATTTTGTAATCATGAGCAAACTAAACATTCAACTGAATTGATCTTGGGGATAATAAATAAAGTCATCAAAAATTCAGATGGAATGACAAATAAATTGGTTAGAGCAATTTATTTGTCATTTTGAATTCGATATTATGAACAATTGTTGGAGAAGATTGAAAACTTAAGTCACAAATTGTATCCTTTCTTCGAAAAATGTAAACAATAATTAAATAATATACTACAGTGAAACCTCCGAATAGCGGACGTCAGGGGTCAAGGGACTAGAAGTTTTGCCCGTTATTGGGAGGTGTCCGCTATTAGGAGGAACTACTTAATTTACCTTTTTCAAAATGGGCTGTTGTTCCCTTTGTAGAACACAATCGAAACAATTGCGAAAGGTTTACTACATTTTACGTCAAGTGTAATTAATCTGTTTTTTCTTAATAAATTGATACTGACAGCACACACTTGTCTTAAAAAGCATTTAATCAATTAAAGCAATCAGTTAAAACAGTTTGACATCTCTTTTTTGCATTACCAACGGCGGAGCAACCCCCCTCCTCCCCACACACTTTTTATGGTTTATTTATTTATTTTATCTCGAGTATCACCATTGCATGATTGACAGTTGGCAATATGACCTTGAATATGGGCAAATCTTTTTCATGTCTAAAAATTAAACAACCCAACGAAACCACGACGCCATAAAGCCGACTACTAGCGGCGCCGGTCTGCTCAATTGCATCTCTCGTGAGCCCCAGTTAGAAAAAGCGCCCAGTTTCCTCTTTTTTATCTTAACTTTTGAATAGTTATTGTGTACAAAATTCATTAAAATCTTAAGAAAAACGTACGTTAATTGTTAGACTGACATCAGTTTTCACTTATCTGCTTCAATACTCTCAAAACTAGCCGTTACAAAATTATGACTTTTTTTTCTTTTTCATTTTTTGCTGCCCACAAAAAGTACCATGCCTTTTAGTTTTTTTTTTTCTGCCCCAAACTTTTAAGCCCCAATCGCTGCCTCTGCCAATTACCATCCATTTAATTCCAAGAAACAGTGATAAGGAAATGACAGGGGTGGGGGGGGGGGTGGAATATCAGTTGTGGAGGATGAAAAGCTTTGAAAGGCAAGCAGTTACTAAGATATTCTGTGAAAAGAAAAAAACCCGGAAGAACTACGATTGCAAGGAAACTTTTTTGTGAAATAACTGTCCGTTATTCGGAGTGTCCGTTATTCAGAGTGAATTACATGGAATGGCCTATATTGAGGGACTGGGACTTGCAAAAATGTCCGTTAATTAGAGGTGTCCGTTATTCGGGAGTGTCCGTTAAGGGAGGTTTCACTGTATTTCCCTTTTAGAACGTCTCAAACTTCATTCTATGTATTAGACTTGCTTATATTGTGTATTATAGAATTATATTGCAATTGTACTGAAAACCCTTTAAAGTGGCCACCCCTTCTGAACAGCCAAAATTTTGCAGAACGGGGGAGTGGTGGCCGCTCAGAGAAGGTTTCACTGTATATGACACCTTTTATGTGAGTTTTGGGATAAATTTTCGTTGGTTAATATGATTTTTCAGCAATGCTTATTACTTAATTATAATTATTACAATAAATACTTATCTTATTCTTAACACTTAAATAGTTTTTGTCACAGATCTTTAAAACTAAGTAAAGTTTTATTTATACATTTGTTAAATCATTTATTATTATTTTATAAAGAAGGGAGAAAAACACTCAGTTGTTCGCAAAATTTTTTCACAAGTGTTTAACTGTCACAGAGGTATTTTTTTTTTCGAAAGAAAGAGGAGATAAGAAAAATAAAAAAAACCTTACTGGTCCATAAAAAAATTCATATGTTTTAACGGTCAGCAAATGCAAGGTTTCATTTTTTTTTCTTTCTTTCTTTTCCTCTTCTTCTGCTTCTTTTTCTTTATTGTAAAAAAGAGGAAGAAAAGAGAAAAGAAAAGAAATAGGAAAAAAAGTACTCGTCCAAGAAGCCAAAGCTCTAGCTGGTCCGAAGGTTAAAAAAGTTTGAGAAATGCTGCTCTACAGTTCTAATCAGTTACATAACAAAATATATTTTTTAGTTGTAAATAACAAACACAGTACCTTAGATGTGTAAAGTGATTAATTCATAAAAATCTATTGCTACTTAGATTACAGACTTTAAAATTCATTAGCAAAAACTTTGAACTTCAAAATTTTTTAAAATTACAATACATAAAACCAAACTTGTGCAAATATTAATCTCATAATTACAAATAACATTAAAAAAAAAAACAAATTAATTTGTTGCGTAGACAAAAAAAAAAAAAAAAAAAAAAAAAAACCAGCTCCAATGACAATCAATTTTGTTTTGGGAAAACATAAAAAGTTCTAAAATATAGATAAAAGCTCCAATCAAGTAACCAAGCTCCTGGTGTTTTATCATCAAATTCAAAAGTCACATGATATATATGTGTGCTAATTTTCTTCCCAGCTAGCAAGGTAAAGCTTGTTCAATTTGTATAATTAGTCTATGGTGAAGAATTAAATCGCTTTTATTTTGTTGCATCATAAATCGAAAATGCATTCAAATAAACTAAATGGCCATGCACAGCGTATCAGAACCCAAGCTATGATATGGTTATGACATTATAACAAAAATATTATAATTATACAAGCCTACACATGCACTGCTAACAACTGTGAATAGAGTGATACCAAGTAAAGCAACATTTGTATATACATAATGGCATGAAGCATTCCTTAAGCATTATAGTTATCATATTGCTTGTTTTAGAACAGGGCTCTCCAACGTACGGCTCGTCGGCCAAATCTGGCCCACAAGCAGATATTTCCCGGCCCCCGGGCAGCTTACAAACTGGAAACTTTTTTTAATTTAATAACATCTCTTTTTAGGCATTTCAAAAGAAAACTAAGCCAAGAAAATCTCAAAAATCACTATTAAGCATGATCATAGCCAGGGGGGGGGGCGGGCAACTGCTTCTCCCTAGAGGAGAGTAAACTTCCAATTTTCCTCCCTAAAGTCAAAAAGATTGTTTAAAATTGCATTTTTGGGACTTCAATTTCAAAAAATTTCCAATAGGAAAAACTAAAAGGCTTACCTGCTCTTTTAACCACATTAGACCAAAAATAACTAAACCATCTGAACTGAAATAATGTTGGATTGTTAGCCTGACTTGCCTCCAAAAATTTGCAATGTGGCCTTCGAGCAAAAAAGGTTGAAGAACCCTGTTTTAGAATAATCATGACCTCAGCCAATTTTCATAATACTTTAAAGCAGAAAAATAGGAATAAATAAATAAATAAACTTACAACATGTCTTTGGGATGATAATCCATTACAGAATTATTCAAATAAAATCTTTTGAAGTAATGGAAGGAACAACCCTGTAAAAGTAATAATAATTTTAAATATCATAGATATGAGCAAGGGAGTAGATAGCTTTAAATGGTTGTTTTCTTAATTGGGGACTAATAAATTGAAAAGGACCAGCCCAGCAGTGCCTGTTGCAGTTCATCACATTTGTATTTGTACATTATTTCTCAAAGGTGTTTTTTTGTGGGTATGTTATAACTTTTTAAATATTTCATTGAAGATCACAAGTGAAGTATGAATTCAAAGATTTTAAATAATATGTGAATGATAATAGCTCACTTTTATTCAATTATACCCCCCAACCCCTTTTAATGAGTAAGTAACTATCACAAAGCCATACAATTTATAAAATAAAAGAAATTGAAAAAGAAACACATTTAATAGAATAAAATATTTGTTTGACTAGTTTTATTGTATTATTTAAAAAAATCTTTTACAAATAGATTTAAAACATTAAGTAATTCCACTTTCAAGTTTTTACCCACATTTATCAGTACTATTCAGCAGGTTTAAAATAATAAACATTCCAAATAAATAAATAAATAAACTTTTCCACAAAATAAAAAACCTCCCCCCCCTTCCCCTACAAACACCTAGAATAACTTTAAACAAAGGGCCGTGGTAGCCTGATCGGTAGAGTGTCGGATTCGGGGCCGGAGGGTCCTGAATTCGAACCTCGATGGTCGAAGATCCACCGTCGTCATTAAAGGGGACTGGGCGACGTTAAATATGCTCGTGGTCCCAATGTCCTCCCAGGGTTGGTAACAAAACCGGTTTTTTTGGTTTAAACCGGGGTTTTTTGGTTTAAATACTATTTGCGAGAAAAACAATTTTCGGAAGGTAATTAAGGTTCCATGTAATTAACAGTTATTCAATAGTCACATTATACCTAATTTCTTGATTAATTAAACAGATTAGAACAAAATCTTGTATCTAAATTAAATAATTAAAATAGCTTTCTGCGGGGAAATATTGATTGAAATGTTTGACTTGATTTACATATTAGTATGCATGTATATACAGACCCTTTATGATACGAAATACTGGCTTCATTTTTTATTTCATCAAATGAAAGCCAGATTAGGTCTTTTTTCTACCAGAATTAGACCTTCTTTTTAAAACAATATGAGTAAGTAACTTTTGTAAACTGCACAGGTTAGCTAAGGCAAAGCAAATACCAAAATCCCAATTCCAATGAACAAAAGGGGGGAAAAAACTAAGAATTATCTGCACCCAATAGTCATAAAGCAGCAGCAGCATAGGTGTATAGCCAATCAAAATCTTTTGAGCACACAGAATCTTAAAAAAAAAAAAAAAAAAAAAAAAACCACCAATGGAGAGTGTAAGTTTATATGTGAAGATTTATATATTTCTCAATCAATTTTTACACATACATTTGCATTTTGTTCTGGGCATTTGAAAATTTATCTTTTAATCTTTCTACATTATAATATAAGGAACTACTATGTATCATAATATGAAGTATAAACTTTTTTTTTAAATTTGATTCAAAAAATATTATTTGTGTTCACCTGCAGAACAAATCTTAATTTTTAGGTGCAAACAATTAAGTTAGACTGTTGATTACCTTGCAAGTCAAAGTTAAAATTCCAGGAAAGTACAAATAAATGGGCAAAAATGTCACACCCCTGCAACAGGAGTGAGCAATATAATGGATTGCATCTACAATAAAAGATTCAATCCTTAGTAAATCTTAACTAATCATGCAAATTAAGCAGAATGATGGAAGTTGACTGAAATCTGCTTTATGGCACATATATGAAATAAAAAATATATTAATATTTTTTTTCGATTAAAGCTTGTAATACATTTTGAAGAAGCAACTTTGCAATTTTAGTATTTATCTCTGCAACTTAGCAAGGAGCTTAGCATAAATGGAATTTTACATTTTGCAATATGTGTGGGGAAATCAATGTAAACCTGTAAAATGAATTTTTTTTAAGGGCTTTTTTTTTAAACCATTTTTTTAAAAAACCGCATGGTTTTTTTAAAAAAACCAATTGGTTTAAACCAAACAACCCTGTGTCCTCCAAGTGAAACGATACCTCTGGGGATGCTAGCACCAGGTAGCTATTAGCTCCTGGTCTAGTTCTAAATTCTCATTAACTGTTCGATCCGGTGATGGTGCTGCCATCTATCAGTATAAAAAATAATGGAGGCAAGGCACTTAGTACGCAGTCCTCGACATAAATACAGTTGTAGTCAGTTGTGACTCGGAATCGAAAACTTTAAGCAAGGAAACACTCATGTAATCAGTTACTTGACACTATCCAAATCAAGTAGAATTAATTTTATGCCTAGGTTAAATGTCTTCCTCTAATTAAAACATGCAGTATTGAGTGATGATAGTGTTTCACAATGCAACAATGTTGAACAACACTAAATTCAATGAAATATTTCAACATGAGCCCATAGTGAGCCCACCTTGAAACTTCTACAGACATTTTAGCAATGTGTTATCAAAAAGAAAGAAAAAAGAAAAAAATTGAGGTGGTGCATTATGAGAAATTTAAAATTTTAATTCTAATTTAACTTTAATTAAAATAAATTCTTTTTAGACCTAATCATGTTGCATATCATTGAAAAGGTCATAAAAAGGCTGTTAAATGGCACTTATTTGCTCTCTCTATCTTAGAAAAGATTATAGGACATTATGAAAATTAGGTCATTCATGTGTTTTGACCCATTTTTGGCATTTTTACAGTGCAAAAAAAAAAAGTTTTTGTATGTCTATATAAATGCTAGCTCTGTACCAAATTTTATCAAAATCTGATAATATCAGTGTTTTGATTTGACACGGAATGACTTTATAGTAAAAATGTTTTTGATATTTTCCCCTTCTTAACCCCTTCCCAGTCTCATTCTTTTCACAAATATGGTCGAAAAAAATCACTTTTTTAATTTCAATTTTCAATAAACTATGTATCTATAACTGCTTTGCTAAAGAAATTAACTTAATAAAATCAAATGAAAGAGTGTAGAAATTTTTTTTTATTGGAAGTGAAATAACAAACTTCTTTTTCATGTTAGCATGTTTTGACAAATTTCGCCAGGATATTAGCGTTTTTTGAGCTTGCAGGTTGTACAGTGAAACGAGTTTTTCAATTAAATTATAGAAATGACTTTCAGACAAATTTAGAGCGTATAAAACTTGTTATCTAAACAGAATAGATAATAAAATACTCCAAATAACTAACATTGACCACAGGACACTTTTAGCATGATATACTTTGAAACAGGAAGTAAGACGCAGTCCAAAAAATATTGAATTTCACTTCTCACTGTAGTTGTTTTCATTCCTTTTCAGAGAGCAAATGTAATATTGCCTTGTTGGTCTTACTACCAAAGGGCACAATCTTGAAGGTCACGGATCTGGACGAAATCCTGGATTTAGGTCAATTCCACTAGATATGAGGCCAGGTAAAGCGTTTGACTGCATAGGCCCTAGTTTGGCTGCAATGAGGGTCCAAAGTTTCTAGTTTGGCTTCAGAAAAGCAATGGTTTTTCCTTTGAAATTAACTTTTTTAAAATTCTTTTCTTGATATTGCATTGCAGTATCGCCTAACTGAATGCATTCACAGTATAGAGCAAATTTTACCACCCCTGCGCTGTACTAACAAGAAAAGCAACAGATATAAAGGAGAGCAAATATTGTGCAAAAGTTTCAAATTCCAAAGAAAACGCTATTGAAGTTCCGGAGCCATACAAGCAAATTCAAAACCTCCTTGCAGCCAAACTAGAGCCTATTCACTCAAACTATATTACCAGGGATCATATCTAGTACAAATTGACCTAACTACAGAAGTTTATCTAGATTCACGACCCACAAGTTTTTGCCATCTGAACCACACTGCTTTGTAGGCCCTCTCAATCGCAATGGCATTTTTATTGGAATTCGAAACTTTGGGACAATATCAACCCTTTCAAGACATTTGGCATGGCATCTCTTGTCAGTACAACAAAGGGGGAGATTTATTCTATGTTGTAAATGCATTTAATAGGCTCTTACTGCAATGCAAATGCAAGAAAAACGTAAAGCATATTTAATTTCAAAGGAAAAACCATTGTTTTCTAGACTCAAATAACAACTTTGGACCTCTGTTGCAGCCAAACTAGGGCCTATGCAGTCAAGGACCTCTGTTGCAGCCAAGCTAGGGCCTATGCAGTCAAACCGTTTTACATTTGTTCATATCCAGTGCAAACTGACCTAAATCCAGAATTTCATCCAGACCTGTGACCCTCAAGGTCGTGCCGTTTGGCTATTTGTTTCTTTTCAGTTGGTGGAATGATCTCCAAAAAGTGTCTTTCATTCAGTCTTGATGGATTTGACAGAATTGCATGAAACAAACTTTCGTAAATATCAGCTGAAACATCAGATTCCATCATTAGCCGAGAATCAGTCATAACCAGTTTACTATATCAATATTATTTTCGATTTTGATTCATTTGAAACTAATACAGTCGAATCTTGATAACTTAAAGTTTATAGCTGGAATATTTCTTTATCTAGAAGTTTTCATCGGGTCTCTAACCCGGGAGACTGTTGTGGAAACTTCCCATAGCTCAAACTACCAATAACTTAACGTTGTAGCTGCTCTCTTGGGAATACGAGTTATCAAGAGTTGACTGCATTTTTAAGAGTTCGAAATTTCATAGCAACCTAAGTTGTAGTACAAGTACTATCTTTGAATGCCCAAGCATTACTGCAGCAATCTTAAAACTCGGCTTGCTACCAGACAGAGATCTGCAGAAGAAGACCCTCTACAGTCCTGAGGCACCGAAGCTGGCAGATGCGGTCCTTTGACAATATTTAGCACAATCTATGGACACAACATCATCATCATTGTAAGATTAGTTTTATGGGTTAAGTTAAAGAGGTATTCTAGTCTAATAATTCAAAAAAATCAATTTTTTTTCTTTCATATTCTCTATAAGTTTCTAAGAGGATTTACCGAAACTCAAATTATTTTAGGAGTTACAGTTAATTTTGTTAAAATAAACTCTTTTGCTGAATTGAGACTGCAAACTTTAAACTACATTAGACCTATACTGCCGCGCTAAGCACAAAAGTAGTATCTGCAGCAGAGTTCAAAATGAGAAATCACTATTTAAAGTTCTGCACCTCCTTGTACTTGATTCAGATGTTACTTTTCAGAAATATTTTTAAAATATTTCCCATTGACAAACGATCATAAAACATTTGTAATTAGGTGAAACATGTGATAAAGAACGGTTTGGTGGCCGTAACTCATTTTTGATAAAAAAGGCAGAAATCTCTTTACTTTTTTCCCCGACTTTTTTCTCCGACTGTGTACATTTTTTAGATTGAAAAAATTTTAACATTTTTTCTGTTATTAAAAAAAAAAAAAAAAAGAAAGAAAGAAAATAAAATAAAAAAAAAAATTGATTTTTTTTGAAGAAAATTATAAACTTTTTAGTCCTCCTCATGTGGGACACCTAAATATTTTTTGATTCAGATAAATTTTTTTTATGTAATATGTGGGTTGGTAGAGGCAACTTTTTGCTAACTTGGCAAATTGAATTTCGAAAAAAGTTTTTTCCGATACTCCCTACGGTGCAGCCACCCAGTTTGCATGCCATGCTTACTGAAAAATAAATTCCATGACTAATGTCAACATATGTTTATTGATGATCAAAATCAACATGTATAAAAAAGTCAATACTTTAGCACAATTTTAGTTAGATAGCTAACTTGACTTTGTTCTTGGTGGAAAGTAAGCAAATAATAATTTCTGAATAATTTGAATTTGATGCAAATTGCACTCTCTTCATAATTAACAGCTAACAATCAGGAAAAATTTGGAGCCTTCATGTACATAAACTAATGAAATGGATTACAATATCACACAATAAAAATAGGGTAATGTAATTTCTTAATCTTACTATAACATTCTTTGGCATTGGAGGTTGAAATTTTGTGCAAAATTTTGAGAGAACCGATTCGTAGTGCTTACATAGGAGCCTTTCTTCAGATGGAGTTAAGAATTGCTTAGATATAGCATCTTCCTGAAAAATGTATAAAATAAGAATGATTAAAAATTACTTGCAGAAAAATGAAGATTTAAAGTGTCTCATTGACATTTATAAAAATCAAACATACATTTAAAAAATAAGTTTAAAATAAATTAATTGGAGGGATTAATTAAATCAATGGCATAATACAGCTAAGAGTTAATAATTTACATTGCAATGCAATGTTGCAAACTTTTTCATCTTCTCCTAATAACGTCTTCTCAACAAACTTGTTGATATAGGAATAGGAGAGAAAATTTGACTTTGTGCTAGGAATTGGCTAACAGAAAGGAAACAGAAAGTAGTTGGATGATGCTCATTAGTCAGGCAGAAAATGTTCTAGATCTAGGTTTCTCAAAGTTTAGTAAATAATGCAGCATTGCAAGTAACAAAGTCAACAGAGTGCTTGTGTTTATCAATCCATCTACATGTATTCCAAACAAATCTAATAAGGTTCTTCAGCCTTTATATATAAATTTGGTAGAGGCCTTATTTGGAGTATGCTGTTCAGTTTAGGTCTCTTATCTGAAGAAAGATATTTCTTTATTGGAAAGGGTTCAAAGGACTCGGCTAGTAAGGGAATTTCCAGATCTAGATTATGACTCCAGACTTAAAAGGCTTAATATGTAAGCTTGGAGCAAAGGAGAGTCAGAGGGAACACGATTGCTACATTTAGGGCATGAAAATAAGTGTATAAGTTATTATTTGCAAGGTTCAGTTATTAGTCAGGCAGAAAAAATTACTGATCTGGGCATCTTAATAAGCCAGGATTTAAAGTTTAGTCAACACTGTGCAGCATAGTTAGTAACAAAGCCAATAAGATGCTTGGGTTTATCAATAGATCTATTTCAAACAAATCTAAAGAAGTTCTTCTGCCCTTACATAGAAGTTTGGTAAGACCTCATTTGGAATATGCTGTTCAGTTTTGGTCTCCTTATCTTAAGAAAGATGTTAATGTATTGGAAAGGGTTCAAAGGCGGGCTACAAGGCTAATAAATGGACTTTCTCATTTAGACTATGATTCCAGGCTTAGAATGCTAAAAATGTACAGTCTTGAGCAAAGAAGAGATGAGGGGACATGATTCAGTTGTTTAAATTTATTAAAATGAAGGATGTTATGGGGCTAAAGTTTAGCACTGAAAACAGGACAAGGGGTCATTGTTTTACGCTATTTAAATCTCAGGCTAACATGGATATTAGGAAATATTATTATTTTAGCAGGGTAGTGGAACTTTGGAACAGCTTACCGGAAGTGGTGGTAATGAGTAAGGGAATAGATAGTTTTAAGAGGGCCATGCATCACTGGGGATTATAAATTGACTAGCACCAGCTTAGCTGGGCCCAGAGCCTGTTGCTGGTCATCAGTTTTGCATTTGTATTATATTTGATTCAGTTAAATTTATTAATTTAAAATAGGTTAATGGGTTGAATTTTTGCACGGAAAGTAGGACGAGAGATAAGCTTTTCAAATCTCAGGCTACCTTGGGAATTAGAAAAAACTATTACTTTAATAGGTAGACTGACTAAAACCAGCCTAGCTGAGACCAGAGCAAGATGCTGATCTCCACATTTGTATTTGTATTACGATTCATGTTTACACGAGTCAAATTTAAAATAATACTTATAGTTTCAGCAAACTTCAAATGTTCTGCTTTGATTTTTATCTCTACTTAAAAAAATATTTAGGTAGGTAAAAATACTTGATGTGATAATTTTGTCAATACTCAATACATTTTTGCTTCTAACAGTAAACTAGATGATGTATGGATTAAATTGTATTAAATGATTTAGTAAAATGATTGACAAATAATTAAAGTAGCATATGACTTCACAATCTTAAGAAATCTAGGCTGGTCAGGAATTTGAACCATCCAGAGCTTGGATTTTTCTGAAAATAAGTGCTATTAATAATAATTTTTTAAAAGTTTTTTCAAGGCTGATTTGTTTAAAGTACATATTTTGTAAAATCACAAATAATGGGGTTGTTTCGTTCTGTCAAAAGTAGTATTTTTAGTCACTGATACTGATAGAATAAGCAAAAAAAAAAAAAATAACATGGACCCAGAAAATACTTTTATTTTCCCAACAGTTAATTTTAAATTCATTTTTTTAAATGTCCAATTTTTCAAACAAGGCATGGTCTTTATGACGTCACAGATGATGCATTTTGGTGCATCTTTCTACCATGTTTCCATGCTATGATAATCAAGAAGCATATTAAATATTGCGCACAACGCTTGCTATCAACCATATCGTTGCCAATACACATGAGTAAAGATGTGAATTAAATATTGTGATCCGTGAATGGCCACACTGAATGGCATTTCATCATTTGTGATGTCATTGGGCAGAAGCATAAACAATGAAACTGCATCAATTAAAGTAATTTTTTAAAAATATTAAACTTAGTCAAATTATTTAAAAAATGGTCAGATCCTATGTTTTTAAGTACGCTCTTTCAGAAAAAAATACTTTTAAAATTTTTGAAATGACCCCATTATGAAACAACCTACAAAAGTAAAATCTGAATGAATCAATTATATAAATACACATTATAATAATTTGTTTTGTACACATTATAATAATTTGTTTGTGTGTTATAATAATTTGTTTAGCTTCAGCAATTACATCTTTTGACTAACAACTTTTACACAAATTCAATAAAGATAAAGGACAATGTGCACAAATATATCAAGCAAGTGTTTGACAACAACAAGATCACATTTTTAGACTAGATAAAGTTATTAAAAAAAAAAAAAAAAAAACAGCTTATTATATTTTGAAAGCCTGCATTCTTTAGAAAATAAAATGAGGATTAACCATTAAAATATCACTTGGTTTTTTTAAAATTTACAGTACTCATATTTATAAAACTCTTCTTACACTATTTTTTTTCCCATGTTCTTTCACAAATTTTCTATTAGCAGCTTCTCTAAGTTTTGTAAGTTCATTACTACTTTTGAACATCCATGATCTAGACTGAGCACTGGAATTGAACATCTCCACTCTAAATTTAAAAAAGAAAAGAATGAATTGGAAAATCAAAATTTTAAACAAACTCGAACTTTATCAATAACAATAATAATGCATAATAATAATGTAGAAAAGTAGCAATAAAAAGCAAATCTATATATATGTGAGTAATACAATAACTCGAGGCGGATACAAACCAGACATGGCGGCACAATAGGCACAAGTGTGACGTATGCGACAATTGTTTTCGAAAAATTATGATGTAATTTTTTATCTTTTTTTGATTGATGGGCTTACTATCTGCAGGGCCATCTATTTGAAAAAATTTCAACTAAAACTTGGAACTGAAGGGGGGTGGGGAGGGGAATTTACGGCAAACCACATGAATTTTCTGCAAGAATTATTTTTTTTATCATTTACCGTTTTCCTGTTATAAATTTTCAAAAACATTCAGTCTTTTTCAGGACACCTTGTACATGCATGGGTACAACAAGAGGGAGAATTTTTTGTTTCAAGTACACTAGAGCTCTTGAACAAAGCTATAAGTTATCATCCCATAGCAGGAGTTAAGATAGAAATTAAAGTAAATGACAAACAACTCAATTATAGAATCCAGAGACTGCAGTTTCAGCTCCATAATTTGCAACAGTCATAATTGAACGTAAAAAAAAAACCCTCATAAATCAGCCAAGTATATCATCACACTGGTAGCTTAATATTTAACACAACTGTGAAAGGTTGGTAAAATTTATAAAAAAGCTTGTGTAACTTTCTGAAGAAATTTATTTTGCCTCCAGTCTCAGGGAATGGTTTCATTCAGAAAGTAAAAAGTGAGAGAAGGTTGACAGATTTCACAGCATTTTGTCCTAATGTTGAGTCTGCAACATGACTTTTTTTGTCAAAAGTATTTTATTGATTAGTATATTGTTTTATTTCGAGTTTGTGTGTTGTTAAGACCAACTCAAAACAAAATGATGTGCAAATCAAACAGTGAATTAAATAGTTATGGCAAAAAAAAATGATGTTGCGGACTCTACATTTGAACAAATTACTCTGAAATAGACCAGATATTGTTAAGGTATAAAAAGTGTGTAAATTAAACACTAGTGTAAAAGTTTAAAATTAGGGCGATGCAGTTTCTCTTGTTGTTCGAACTGAGCGATTTAGAATTTGCTTGCACTATGTTGTGCTAATCTTTGTATAGCAAGTTGAATAGAATACATTTGAGGAATTTTATGATCCAACTGCTTTCTGTCAAAAAAAAAAGTCGACCACTGAATATATATACATCTAAAAGATTAAAACATGAAATCCACTTAAAAATATAAATAGGGGAGAAAAAAAAAAGAGAAATAAATATAAGCACAAAAGGGCCCCATATGTGATATCCTCTGCCTCTCTTGACAATGTAAATAACAGCAGCATTTTTTTTTTTTTTTTTTTGTAGTTTGAAACAGCAGAGTAGTTTTATTTTATTAGTTAGACGACCATATTAACCATATTCGCTTCGCTTTCCGTATAATTATCTTTAAAGCTTTCTTGTGAGTGTATGCTGAAATATTCCTAGGAAATCTTGAGTTTTTAAATTTAATTCTTCATTGACATAATTGGAATGGGGAAGGTATCAAGTGTTAAAAAGCTGCAAATTTAAAATTCAAACATTTTTGAACTTAAAAAAACAACAGTAACATAAAACACTCTTTGCTGCTAAAATAGGAGATTTCTGTTTCGAATCATATAAATCCAACACTCCTTTTCACAGGGGAAATGTTTAAATCGGCTACCAACCAGAAAGTTTTCTAGAACTCAGAAAATTTTCATGATTACTCAAAACAGTTTTCGACATGAAAGCGGTGTTTCATGTCGAAATGTTGAATTTCATGTTTGCCGCACTACAGAAGTGACCTAAGGCAGCGGCAGCAGCAGCTTTCGGTGTTTTTTTTTAAATAAATGTAATGTAAATATATGTAAGATTTGCGCTCAGTTTTGAACCCGTTCGAAACACTTTTTATTTTAATATTTACGTACACAAACCACTTTTCTTTCTTTCTTTCTTTCACACACACAAATTGAGGTTTCTGCTATTCCTCTAGGGAAGCTTATACCTCTAATGATCCATTTTGTTTTTCCAGGACAGCACACAGACAACACAAATAGATGGTGGTGCCATCTATGAACAGTTCGAGAAACAATTTTGAACCAGGCTAGGAGCCGAATAACTTCCTAGTCTGGCACCCCCAGAGGTATCGTTTCACTTGGAGGACATTGTGACCACGAGCATATTTAACGTCGCCCAGCCACCATCAATGACGACGGTGGGTCTTCGACCAGTCGGGATCGAACCCGAGACCTTTCGGTCCCGAGTCCAACACCTTACCGATCAGGCTACCACGGCCCCAACCACTTGCGTGCGTCTACTTGACGTCACTTTTGTTTTGATGACAGCGGTTGCAGTTACCGATCTGTTCGTGGTTTATTTAAGGCATCACCGAGCTTTCTGATTTCATGCACATTTGAAATATTTAAAAAATAAATAAATGAATAAAATGAAATTCTCAACAGTAAGGGAAAATATTTAGCATACGGACATTGAAAATATCTTTGTAACTATTCCTCAAGACTCGAGAGGCGTTTAGATACAACAGTAAAACATCTCTACTCGTTCAAAACAATTGTTTCTGTTTCTCAGTGGTCTGTAATATTTTTAAAAAAATATTTTAGTGGTAATATTTCTTATAGTTTTCATTGTTTCATAAGAATAAATTTTGTGGAATGCATACCAAATTTTATTTGCAGATAGGATTTGTTAAGTGTTTATTATTTGTTTTGAATTCATTTTTCTGTAAACATTGTAAGGTTAATTCCTTTAAAAACGTATTTATAGTGCAAAAAGTTCTTTAAACTGTATAATGTTTAAAATTTTAAGTATTTGAGTCATTTAGAGCATCTTTTTAAATCTGGAACATTTGAAAACTGAATGAATTTAATTTCTTGGCTTAAAGAATTTTCTTCCTAAAAACCAACTTTTTGTTCACTCTCTCCATTCTACATGATATTTACATGTTTTTTAGCAAGTTTGTAGTTGCCATGAAGTATTTAATTGAATTAATTTTATTTTCTGTTTAAATTGCAAAAATACCTTAACATTGGTTAAATTTGTTTGCTTACAATGTGAACTGATAAGATTGTTGTTATAATACAAATGTGATGACCAGCAACAGGCTCTTGGCCCAGCTAAGCTATTCCTAGTCAATTTATTAGTCCCCAATCATGGGCGCCCATATAAGAGTGGGGAGGGGCCCCCCAGAAATTAGAACTTTCTTGCTTTTAATACTATTTTCTTTGCAAAAATGTAAAAACCTTTCTTCTCCATCCATTAATGATAAAGTTATTAAAATTGTCAAATTTTAATAACTCTAATCTGTACGGTTGGGCAATTCCATGATAAGGTCAACTGGATGATCAAATTTTCAAAATTAAAATTTCTAAACAAAAAAGGTATCATTTTAAAGGTAACAAGTTGTATGTTTTGAAGCCTTGTCTAAAATTTGATGACTTCAGTTATAAATAAGTTACAGGAGGCTAAACTAAGGTTGACATCTCGAGTATTTTCAAACCATGTTTGGCGACTCTCAAAGAAATTCTGTTTCTTCCAAAAAATACTTACTAATATTATGAATTGAGATGAATAACCATTTAAAGATACTATGTGTTGCTGGTGATGTTGCAAAAATGTGTCCAAATAGAATTCATTTTGATTTGTAAAAGAATTCCTGTGGTGTGTGTGCTTTACGTTCAACACCAAAATGCGCAATTAATTATGCTGAGCCAATAATTTTAAAGCTACATACATGTATTTTTAGGTACAAAGTAGGATTTTTAATCTCACTGATGTTACTGATTTTCATTTTGTATCAAGTGAATATTTTTTATTAAAGTCTATGTGCCAGACGTAAAAATTTTTTTCGTCTGACCCATTTAGTACATCTGACACTGTTGCATTCCTTTAAACAGCATATGTTTTCAACTGTTTTCCTCCTTTTTTATGCCTTTAATTTCAAAGTTAAAGTGAAAAATGCATAAAAAACAACTTAGTGAATTTGCTGTACATACATAGGTTGATTTGTGTAAATAGGATCCCTTTTGAGAAATTTTTTCTTCATTTTTACATTCGACACCATGGAATTACCCTATAATCGATTTCCATGGGGAAAATGCCTGAGCCACCCCTTAAAATTTTGCATATGGATCCCCAATGAAGATCAATGGCCCTTTTAATGCTTTGCTCATTACCACCTCTTCGGGTAAGCTGTTCAAAGTGCCTACGACTCTAATAAAGTAGTAGTTTTTCCCCATTTCCAGTTTAGCATGAGATTTAAATAGCTTGAAACAATGATCCTTTGTCCTCCTTTCCATGCAAAAATTTAATATACTAACATCATTCATTTTGACAAATTTAAACAACTGAATCATGTCCCATCTGACTCTCCTTTGCTCCAGGCTATGCATATTTAGTCTGGTATCATAATCTAAGTCTGAAAGTCCCTTTACTAATCTAGTTAACCTTTAGTTTTTCGACCATAGGTCGAGTTAGATCTGGAGTAAAAAAAGCTGCTCTTTACAGTGGTGTCAAAAAGATAACTGTGGGACATTTCTTTCACTTTTTACTGATAAATTTAATGAAGAAAGTAGTGCCTAAATTTTATCTAAGCCTAAAAAAGTTCGAGTTCAAAACGCAAATAACTCCAGCAGTATTTAAGTTAGAGCATTGAAATAAATTGCGTAGAACGCAGAAAATTCCACCCTTTCTAACGATATATAATATTAATATGTGCAAGTAATTTTTCACCCCTTTAATAGGCAATTTACACGAAATTTGAGCTTAAAAAATTAATTAAAAAAAAACGCATTCAAATTTTTAAAAATAAAACCCCAGGTGCACACCCCCGGGGCTCGAAGTAATTTTGTACAATATTTCAAGCCTATAGGTGCTATGGGGTCTCCTGGATGCAGGTCCGCCATAGACTTCCTTCCAGAAATTCTTTGAAACCTTACTTTTGTTTACTATAAAGAGGCAATTAAACTTAAGTCATAATGATTTTGTTTCCTTGTTTTCTAGGATTTCACCAATAGTTCAATATGGATCGTAGTCATCACCATAAAGAAAAGACGGCTCATACACAAAGTTTACGTTCAGATTATCATTATCTCATGGCTGAAATGAGTATGATATTTTTGTTTTGGAATTATGTTGAATATTTTATTATTTTTTAAATATATACTCAAAACATTATTGTGAGAAATATCTTGTACTTATTAGAATGTTTTTGTCTTCAGGGAAGACATAAAAGACTTTTCATAAAATTCCACATGAAATGAGCAAGATATAAAGTCTGTGGTTTTCAAACTTGTTCCCCTCTTTTCATACAAAAACTCTTCTATTTTTGTAATAATTCAATTTCATAAATGATATTCTGAAGTTACAGTTTATTTAATGAGTTAGAAAAGCAACACCATATTTAATATAAAATAGTTTTTGTTTGCCAAAACATCTTTATTTTTGACAATACTTTAATACAAGTATGGGTAATTTCAATACAGTTAACAATTTGTTCAAAATGAGAGAAAAATAGATGTTTAAACTACCATCTAACACATAAATGAAGTACTTAAAACATGTTAATGTTTGCTTTGGAATGTAAATTTTTATTAAACCGTGGTGTCATCAACAAATGTTCAGAAAATCATTTAAAAAATCAGTGCGCTTAATGTGGACACTCAATCCTGAATCCCATAGGGTTGTTTCTTATTTTTTCACAAAAACTTTATTTTGTTTTTGCCTGCTAAAAATTAGTCGGAAACAGCTAAGTGCCCCCTCAAAATTATTTGATGCCTCCCTAGGGATTTACGCCCCACACATTGGGAACCGCTGTATTAAGAGTTGAAAGCATGTAAGGTTTCATGTTTCAAAGAGATATCATGCAATCTTTTCCTGAAACACATCATTTATGCAGTTTTCCCAGTTGGATCATCAACCTACATGAATTCTAAGTTGAGATGAATTTTAAAGTACTGTTATTACTAATGCGCATATTATATGCACTAAAATATTGTTAAACATAAATCGTTATCATAAAATGTTGTTGAATGACTTTCTCTTTTTGGCAATTGAATTACATTTCCATGTATCATCAAATCTTTTTCATGATCAAATCTGTACCTCAGAGCCAGACTAAGGTAAGTCCAAAAATTGAGATCTTCTGTTTATTAGTGTATTGTGCATAGAATCCTATCGCGCATCGAGCCACATGAGTGCAATCTTTAAAAAAAAAAATCCTTTGTAATAATTTACTAGTTTTAAAAGAGCGAGAGTTCAATCCTTCGTATGCACCAAGCAAGCATTTTTCCACTCTCTTGTAAAGTAGCAATTTTGTAACTTACGTTAGTCTGGCTCTTAGGTACAGAAATATCGAAGTTTTCATGAGTAATTTGAAAATTAGAACAACTAGTCTAAAAAATAGCACTGTAGTTTTGCAACTTAAAAATCTCAGTTGCTCAGACCCAGTCTTGACCTAAAGAAATATACTCTAATTCAGGTATTCAATTCAAAGCCTTCAAAAACCACTTTAAAATGTAATAACCAAAGTAACTTTTCTGGAACAAGTGTTGTTATAAATATTTACTTGACTTGAGACGACCCTGTTATTCTTCTAGTTTAATTCTAAAATGACAACATGCATTAATACGAGACGTGTCCGTAAAATAAGTTCCACGAATTTTTTTCACATCAAAAAACTGGTTTAATTGCAAAGAAAAGTACATTTTTGGAAAGTTCAGTCTCTCTTTTATTTTTCTACATAATCGCCATTACGTTCTATGCACTTCTGCATTCGAGGCACCCACTTCTTCAAACCAGAGTCATAGAACTCTGCCACCTGTCCGTGTAGAAAACTAACAACCGCATTTTGTACCTCTTCATCTGTCTGGAATTGGGTTTCGCCAAGGTTTTTCTTCAACTCGGGGAACAGATAGAAGTCACTTGGTGCTAAGTCTGGGCTGTAGGGTGGATGAGACACCATTTCCCATTCAAATCTTTCGATGATTGCTGTGCCTAAATGTTCAGTCAAAATCTTGTCAATTGTGGTTTTGCTGACCTTCGGAATCTTTTCGCACAGCTCCCGAACTGTAATCCATCGATCTTCCAGCATTGCTGCTTCGAGTTTGGCAATTGTTTCGTCGGAAACCGATGGCCGCCCTGCACAGGCTTCGTCGTGGACATCTGTTCGACCATTTTTAAAGTCCCTGACCCATCTGCGCACCATCCCGGAGCTCATACACTCTTCTCCATACACTTGACAAAGTTCTTCGTGAATTTCCTTCGCCGATTTCTTCTTAGCGGCCAGGAAACGAATAACAGACCTAACTCGCAGCTGGTGGGAGATGCAAGAGGAAGCTCCATCGCTGACGGCTGCTGAGCCAAGACTAAACGTCGCAGCGACGCTGGCTTGGTGAGGGATTGGAGTGGGGGGAACCAAACAACCTGCCTCTGTTGACTGGCCACGCATAGAAACGATCCTAGCCTCCAGCGGCAGCCCGTGGAACTTATTTTACGGACAAGCCTCGTATTTAATCATATTTTTATTGAATGGGTTTATGATGTATAACTAAAAAGGAAGTTAGTAAATCAAAGTGAAGAAGATTGAAATATCAATATTTAAAATAAATTCCTTTGAAATGTATTTTAGCTTTCTTGTCCTGCAGTAGATTGATGTACACCACTCCTCTTGCCATCTGCTGCAGCCTATGTTATTGAAAGAATGTTCAATGACTTTTTAATTTATATTTTTGCCAATTAAAGTTGTGTGAAGTTGAGACATAAAGTACATTCCTTCAAAGGAAAAAGTGATTCATCTCTTCGATTACACATCTTCCTTAATCCATTTTCGCCCAAACCAAGCATTATTGGCAAGCAGCCAACTGCTTCATAATTAATATCTTTGCTAATTAAAGTCTTACAAAGATAAGACTACAGTATCCAAGATCCTCGCAAAATTTTGATTTTTTTTTTTTTAATGCCTGGTTTGATCCTCAACTTAATCCACACTTGTGGAGTTCGAGTGATATGTATAGTTAATGTCAGATTTTAACATATAAGATTCATCATTTATTTTTCTTCAGCTTCTCTTTTCTTTTTTTCATAAAATGATATTGTCTTCATTTCTTATTATAATATACTATAATTATTTTTTTTTAATTTTACTTTGTTTTTTATAATTTAGAAGCTCAAAATTACGATGTGATAAAGTTTGCCACATACCGTACAGCTTCAAAACTCAGATTTATTCAGAAGAAAACTAACAGTAAGTACACATGTATTATCAGCATGAATAAATAATGGTAATAATTGCTTACATTTAGAAAATAGTATTTTATTTCTGAAATTTGTCTCAACGTATGAAATATTGATACATGGATGTACTCTCAATAGGTTAACGTTTTAGGTTTTTGAAAACTTAAAAGATTTACAAAAATTTTTTTTTAATTAATTTGCAATTGTACAGGTAGTTTTCATGTACTTTTGTTGGAAATTATATGGGATATCTGAAAAGTCGTTTAGACACTGAAAAATTCATAGAAAAACAACAACTTGTTGTATGAATATGCGGTTTACGCAAAAATACTTCACAGGTTCACGAATTTTTTTTGACATTGTAAAAAAAAATAACTTCCAAATTGTGCTGTATGATTGCGCTATATTGACAGTACAGGGCAAAGATGACCTTGTACTGTTACAGTAAGAAAAGGAAACGTAATGTAAGGTTTTTAATCAATCTCTTAAACAGAAAGCAATACCTTTCATTACCAGAGTTGAATGTGTGCACCACTTGTTGCTCAAACCACATCCAAACGGTATTCAAGTTCATCCCATGTTCTAGCCAGCATGGACTGCGGAACAGAGTGGGCTACTTGGGTAATGCATACCGTTACAAATTCTCTAAGTAGTAATTATTTTTGTGATTACTTTGTTGTAATCTGGCTAAATTTGGCATTTATTCCATTATTTTTCATCGAAAATTATCTTAGTAATGTAACCTGTAAATAGTTTTCTGGTAATTTACATACAACCCACTAACATTCGACCGAAGTATATGGTCTCTCATTTCTGAATGATAAGATTCGTGAATGAATAAAAAGAAAATATGAGAAAGAGTGGTAGAACGTAAGAGAAATTTCTCAATGGAATATTGTGGAACTTTCCAAGGATTTATAAATAGCCATGGTGGCGTCATCAAAGTTAGTCTTGTATCAGCCGTTGGCTGGAGAGTGTGTATTAGCTCTGTTTTGTGAAGCCTTTGGGCTGTCTTTTTGCGTATTTTAATGTGAATGCGTGTGTTACCGTTGAGTCTGCGATTTTAATTGATATTTGCCTAATTGCTATAGTTAATTTAGCAGTTGCTAACGATACTTCTCGTACATAGTTGTAAATAAATCTCCTGTGTTTTCTCAAGAACTGTGTCGTCATTAAAGAATTTCTTGAAGTGGCTGGACTCGTAACAATACTTTCGGATCTGCAATGCTACATAATTGGGCACAAATTAACCAAAAAAATATTTGAACTTGTGATATATTTTTGTGCAACCGCATATTTATACTGCAACTTCAGTGGCGGCTCGTGCCTTAATTTAGCGGGTGGGCACGCTGTATAAAGTTTTCACAAAAATATTTATACAGATACAATGGAGAGGACTGCAGTTAGTAATGCTGAACAATATAAGATACTCCTTATTGCAGTTGATTCATTTCTAACTTCTCTTCTACTTCAAAGTTGAAATTGTTTTAGAAAAATATCCACTTGAGCATTTTTTGAAAATTCAAGGTAAACAACCTAAATTTAAAGACAAGACACCCACCCCATGCAACTAGTAATAAACAACACACAGCATTAATTAAACTATTACATTACACTCTTGATGCCAACATGATCACGCAGAAGCATTAACTTTCGTTTTATCATGCTTCCTTATATCAAATTACAAAATTGGTAACTATTTTTTTCCAGAAGCAGTTTCCTCAATCGCTAGTACATTCTTCATACATCAAAATTAGAATTAATTATTTAATTTAATTAATTATTTTTATTGTGTGAAACTACATCACAATACCTAGGGGTCACATCACATTCATAGCATTTTTTTAAACATTTCAATAAAATATGTAATTCTTTGGAATCTTTGTATGCGCTTACTTATTAACCAATAATTATTTTTCATGCCCTTTAATAAAATCAAAACACTGAAGAATATTTCAGTTTTTTAAAAGTTTAAATTTTGAGATCTTGAATTCAAATTATGGTTTTCACTATCGCAAATTGCGATAGGAGGAGTTTCTTTTTTCTACTAATGGCTTTTATCGCAACCAGAGTTTGAATTCTTGACGTCAAAATTCAAATGAATGCCTGGGCTGGATATTATGTGCTGGATACTATTTTCGCGTAAAAAGGATTGTGTAAAGTCCTGAAAGTCGTTAATAAATAATTCGATTCCGAGGCACATGGATGCCTGCATTACTGTCAGCCCCGCTTAATTGGGTAAAATCTCTAGGAACCGAATTTATAGATAGTTAGAGATATAGTTAGAGACTCCCTCCCCCCATAGATGTAATGTTAGAGATCCCTGCTTCATCGAATAATTTCTTTGGATAATCAAATAATAGTAATCAACTTTCACATATGTTTTTGCTGAAATTTTTTTTTTTTTTTTTTGAATACGTTAAAAATAAATTAAATAAGAGCAATTATTGACGTAAAAACTTAAAATAACATTTTTCGGCAAACAATGGGCGGGAAAAACAACATTAATTTTCCATCAAAGCATTTCCACTATTCTATCTAGTTTTTTTTATAGTTACCAATGCCATTACCAACAGACAACACTAAATTAAAAAACACAACATTATATTAACATTGCGGAAAATAAGAAATTGATAATTATTGATTACGTAAAACGGGGTAATTGAATTTAGAAAAGTATTCTCAAAATACCATGAGCAAGGAATCCACTATTATGGACTTTCTCCAAAAAAATATAAACTGAAAAAAGGTGTCAAAACAAAGATTTAATACCTCAAGTTGTAAGTTTCATATTTATAATTTTCATACGTACTTGTATTATATATATACTTAGTTATTATACTATTTTGTTGATTTTTTAAAACGCTTTTTAATCAAAAACATTTTTTTTTCTGTTACTTAGATATTGATTTATTATTACGCTTTAAGCAAAAGTTGTCAACCAGGAAAGATAAATAAAATTTCCCCGCTTAATCGAATATTTCTTGGAACTGACGGTATTTGTTTAAGCGGGGCCGACAGTATAAGAATAGAAAAATAAAATTAAAGGCATACATCATTCAACGGTCAAGTGAAAACAATAAGCAATTCATGATTGCTCAAAAACAGTTCGAAATCGAGAAAAAGCGCACCTAGTGTGAGTGACCTAAAGCCAATAACTTTTTAAATAATTAAACTAGAGCGTTCAAACTCTCTTCTTCATAAAGTTTGAAACAATCTGAAGTTCTAAAATAAACAATAAAAAAATTGAATAGTTTGGTCATTTTTGAGGTTATGTGGCCCTACGCTTTTAAGGACTTAAAGCGATATACCGTATCAAATTGAAATAATTTATGTTTGTTCCGCCTTAGAATACTACAGAATGTAAAACACATATCAATAAAACCTATTATACGATTAATACTTATTACTTTCGGCAAATATCAGAACAAAAAAAAATTGTATAGATCTCGCCCAATTGAAGTTTTTTTTGTAAAAGTTTCGAACCAACTCAGAACTTTTCACACTCAAAACCAACAAGTATATTCGAAAACAAACTCTTCATTCAGAAATTCTGATCATATTAGTTCCAAACAGAAAAATAAATAAATAAAAATATGCACGCGATGCGATGCGGTAGAATCGGAGGGAACCCATAAAATGGTAAATGCCAGTTTCAGATACTAACAGCCGTTTAAGATTGAAGAAAAATACAAAAGAAGGACGGTGGAAAACAATAAGAGCACTTTCTTTCATTCAGTGGGCTAGTCATTTTTTGCCCTTTTTCGAACTGTTGTTTCGTACAAGTGACGTGTGTCAAATCCTTCTTCTACTGCTGTTGGGGGTAAAGCTATTTTTCGGAGGGCTAGGGAGCAGAAGCCCACACAGCAGAAATCGGAGTGACACGGACTTCCCATTTTGGTGTCTGGTTGAATCGCCGTAATTGGTTAGGAGCAGAGGTGTGGCAAGTCAATCGAGGGGCAAACCAGTCGCAGCCCCAAGAATCATTCTCAGAGCTTGCAAGCGCAAACGCTAACATTTAAGAAGCAATATGCAGAGTGTTAGAGATTTAAATGTGTTTCATGTCCCCAATTCGTTGTTTGTTGTTTTTTTTTTTTTTAACTTTTTTAACGAAATACTAAACGTTATTTTGACATGATCTATTTAGTAGTGTACAATTTTTCTGGGTGGGCCTGGCCCACCCGGCCCATAGCGACAAGCCGCCACTGAACAACTTGTTACTTTTCAATGATTTTTTGAAATGTCTTGGAATTTTCCAACAACCTATATTATTTCAACTACTTCATATTGTAGTGAATATATTAGTAATGGTAAAGCTTTTTCTGAATATTATGCTATCTCCTGCACAATTATTGTTCTGCAAAGCCTTTATGTAAACAGCAGAGCTTCTTTATAAACCTCACCTGGAACTAATGGGCCCTGGTGCCATAGCACTAGAAGCACTCATGTGGACAAGTAATATTATTTCATATTTATGTGAATTGTATCCTATATTTCGCGTTAAAATATTTTCAAAATTTTTGAGATGTAACATCAGCAATCTCTAACAAAGGCTTGAGTAGCGCAGCGACAAATTATTCATGGGGAAGATTTTCCTTCATTTAAAAAAAAAAAAAAAAAAAAATGAAGAGAAAAGCTTTGATGCAGAAAAGCTTCCTGAAACAAATCAGCTATTAAAGCCAATCAAAGATTTCTAGTTTACACTACTTTGTGATGTAATTTGAAAATTTATATTTATTAATCTCCTTTAATCCTTTCTGACACAAGTCATTAAAATTTTTTAAACGTAGAGGAAGAACACTAAGTGAGTGTAAATGATAGTCTAAGCGCAGATTTTGCAGTTTTTTTTTCCTGCAATGGGTGGTATTTCCATTTGTTCACACTTTCAGGAGGAAAAAACTATTTATAAATTCAAAAATGAATTTAAATCTTTTAGAAAAATGTAATTTAACACCTTAGGGAAAATGAAGAAAATTGGGTTGAATGTTGCAGAGCAAATAAAAATTTTAAAACTTTATGAAAGTTCCCTTTTTTAAGTTCAAAAATTGAAATTTGAACAAGAAATTGAGACAGCAGTAAAGGCCATTTTCATATGGCTGCCATCCATGATTGTTAAAATATATACATATATTTATATGCTATCCCTGAAGGAATTTTTTTGGTTTTAAAGAGGAAAATATATGTTTTAGAAATTTTTAATTGCTCTCAATTTTCTGTGACCGTGCCAGAAAGAGTTAAGTCATATCTGGCCATTTGAAAAATTAGTGGTCAATCTCTCTTGCTCCTTCTTTCTTGATATTCAAATGCTAAGTTTTTGAGATTCTAGAAATCAATGTATTGCTAAATATTTTTCTTTTTCAGTGAATTTGCTTGATATTTGGAATATCATTGAAGCTTTTCGGGAAAATGGATTGAATGCTCTAGATTCACGTTTAGAACTAACTATTGCCAGATTAGAAACCCTTGTTCGGTCAATATATTCTCAACTAAACAAAAGGTTGCCTGTATCACAGCAGATTGATGTGGATTATAGTAGTTCAGTACTTGTAAATTGGCTGCTTGCAACATATGATCAGTAAGAAAGATTCTTTAAATTATAAATAAGTCTTAAAATATGTGCATAATTCAACAGTTGCTATTTGCATTAAAGTGTATATATATATATATATATATATATATATATATATATATATATATATATATATATATAGACACACACACACACACACATATATATATATATATATATATATATATATATATATATATATATATATGTATAACAATAACCTTTCTGCATAAAAGAAAAATTCCTGTACTTAGTGAATAGGTTGCTTATATCTGTATTGATTTCATTTATTCCATTTAGGGAAGATACTGGCAAAGTTCGAGTGTTCTCAATAAAAATTGCTCTTGCTATTATTTGTGCTGGCAAAATTACAGATAAACTTAGGTGTAAGTAACAATTACTTTTTTTAATCAGTGTCATGTTGTATTTTTGTGAAAAAATCTTGACCTGTTTTTTATTTGCATGTGAATCTGATTCCCTTTAAA
Organism: Uloborus diversus; assembly: GCF_026930045.1. Classification (NCBI taxonomy): domain Eukaryota; kingdom Metazoa; phylum Arthropoda; class Arachnida; order Araneae; family Uloboridae; genus Uloborus; species Uloborus diversus. Next base: position 22,092,104 of record NC_072739.1, read on the forward strand.
TATACATATATACAGTCAAACATTGATATCTCATACCTCAACTCTAAACCCGTGACGTGTCAGGGGAAAAAAATCCCCTGCATTTTCCATAAAAGCAACTATGCATTTTCCATAGTTATCTCGAAATTTATTTTTGGAAACCCTTGAAATGTCGAAATTTTTGCACCGAAGCATGTTTCAATTGTCATTTTTCTTTGGTAATTTTTGTAGTAAAACTAGTTCCAGAGACAAATATTTGAAGTTTTTCATCCCTTTTCGTAAAAACTTTGAGAACAGGGGATTGGGGCAAGATAATGGGAGAGTGTGGGTATGAGGGGGGGGGGGGGGTGCTGTAGTTCTTTTTATCTCAGTGTTTTCCCCAGAGTTTAAAATCTTTATGCATTTGTTTTGAACATATTGTCCACTTTGAGGACATGGTCGACTTTTTGTCAGATTTTGAAGCAAAAAGGAAAAATATATTCCTCATTTTCGCCATTCTTCTTTTTTTAAACTCTAACAAAATGGGTGCTGAAAAGTATTTAAATGTGGGAGGGGGGGGGGGGCTACTGGTTGCAGATAAAATTAGAATTATTAAATTTATAGATGAAAACACAAAGTTGAAATTGTTGTTCATTTCAAAGTCATCCTGTACTTTTTCAACAAATATAAAATTTCAAATCTAGTAAAATATTGAAGACTTAACTTAATTAATCATAATTCAAATTGGTCCCATAGTACATGTATAAATTTATATGTACTATGTACATATATAATGTATAGCATATGTGTATGTAATTGTGAGAGTTACTAGTGTATTTTTTTCAAAACTTTGAAACTCGATATCTCAAATTTCCCCCCCGTCCCGAGTGATTTGAGATGTCGAGGTTGCTTTTTATATACACTTCAATAACTTATATCGATGTTTCTCAAACATTTCTTTCTTACTGCCCACTTCAGAAGCATAACTTAGCTTGTAGGAAACTTATTACAGTGTATTAGGGGTATGTACCTACTTCTAATTTTTTAACGTAATCTGTACTATGTAAACCAGGAAGTTACAGCATATTTGTCTTTATCCTTTTACTTATTTTCAATTCTTTTATCTTTTAGATATATTTTCTTTAATATCTGATGTCAATGGAAATTTAGTCTTCAGCAAATTTGTAGACTTCTTGAAAGAAGCGATGGGATTGCCTTGTTCTGTATATGAGTCACCTTCGTTCTTTTTCACAGATAGTTTGCCTCGAACAATATTTGATGGGGTAAGTAATATGCCTAAAATCTATGCAGTTGGTCCACTATTGTATGAGTCAGAAATAAAGATTTTTTTTTGGAAACATGCCAGCATTGCATGGGCGGATTTATGGGGGGTCAGAGGGGGGCAATGCCCCCCCAGTTTTGGGAGGACTTTATGTAGTAACAACACATCTTCCAAAATTAAAAAAAAAAAAATCATTATTTTTTCGTTTTTGAATAGTTCAGAAGAGCATGGGTGGATTTATAGGGAGGGGGGGGGGAGGGGCAAAGAGGACAATGCTCCCCAGTTTTGGGAGGAGTTTATATAATAACAACTTATCTTCCAAAATCTTATAACAAAAAAAAATCCTGATTTTTTTCTTTTTTGAATAGGAAATTAAAGTTTATTTTTTCTTTTAAACTTAAAATAGCCGTTTCTTACAAAGTTTGAACAATACTGTACAAGTGTATAATCTACTACTCAATTTCAGAGGCTGGAAAGTGCAAATTATTAATAGGTTCTAAAATCCCTGAAAAGAATTGGCGCAGTATAGCCTACAAGGGCTCTTGAACCAAAAACCCAATCTAACCAACCAAAGCTTGAAAATAATTAGACAAGTCTTTGAAACTCCTAAGCAAAGTGTGCTTCAATTTTATTTCTTATCAAGTGTATACAATGGCTCCCAAAAGTGTTCGTACACCTTAAGATTTTGTAGTAAAACCATTGTAGTATGTTACTCTCTTGATACCTATTCTCTAAATCTGCACCATTTCTTTTAAAGTATTAACTTGCATCACAAAGCACTTTTAAAGCTTAAAACTTAAAAAAAAAATTATTTGCCTATTATTTCCAATTAACCCTTATAAGACTTCAAAATTCAGAATTTTATATCCATTTTAGATAATTTTCTCCGGGGGAGTAACCCCCGGGCCCCCTAAAACTGGAGATATTCTATATCCCACTTAAAAGGGAGCACTGCGTTACTCTCTTAATACCAGCCCCCTCTCTTTTAAGGTCAATTTAAAAAGGACAGCATGATTACACACAGTAATGAAAATGACATAAAAAAGTAAAGAATGGCCTTACGCATCACAGAAAACAGACAAAAACATGGGGGGGGGGGGGGGGGGGCAATTAAAAATGTTGCTCCAAAAAAAAAAAAATTCCTGCTCCCCCAGGAACTCACTCCTAAATCCGCCTATGCAGCATTGAACTCATGCAATGTGAAAAATTGCATGCTTTGCTTGAGATTTCAATCCTTGTGCATCTTGCAAATGTTTTAATTATTTTGAAAGTTGAAAGTTGTTCTAACCTATGCTACCTTTAATTTGCTCAATTTATTTTTTATTTCAACAATTTGTGTTTCTCAATTTATTTTTCTTATTAAATCAATGTTATTTTTAATTATTATTATTTTTGGTCTTATTAAGTCCCAATAACCTTATGTAATTTTTCTCAATCTAATTGCAATCATTTTCAATCCATATAGGATTTGGCTTTTGTTATTTTTAAACTGTCCTTACATGCTTGTGTTGTGTATAACTGCAATCATTAAACTGAAAAATTTGTGGTGCACTTCAGCAATTTATATTAGTGTTTCCAGGCCAGGATCTATAAATTTTAGGTCCCTCTGCAAAAAAAAAACTGTTGGGCATCTCCCCAGAGGCCAGCAGTGTACATTTGCAATGTTAATAAGTCTTAGTGCTAGTTATATTTCAATTTTCCTTTTCAATTTCTTGGGCAGTTGGGCTCCTTAAGAACCCCCCCCCCCTCCTGCACTGCGGGTACACAGATCTGCCCTGGGTGTTTCTCAAACATTTCCTATGTAGTCACATCAGAAGCGTAACTTCAGGTACAAGTTATAACTCTATTGAGAGAGCATGGAATCATCACTTAATCATTTCAGAGCTAAGAAGTATTATTTTCCTGCCTTAATATCCTAATTCCATTTTTCTTCAATCAGAAATGAAACATCAATCAATTAACAAAAAGTAAAATTCATTATCATTCGCTCCCTGGACCCCCACTTAGCGTAATGAAGCTAACCTTTGCTGCACTTCTGTTTGCTGTTTGGGGAAGATCCTGTGAAATGTCTTGTTAATGCAAGAAGCTTTAACAAGATATTTCATTCTTCCTCTAACTCCTGTTTTTCCATGCTAATGGGGCATGGGTCAAGGCTATAATCTTGGTTTTGCTTTACAACATCTAGTGCCTGTCTACCTCTCCCTTGTTTTCAGAAAGGTTATATGTTTATTGCTTACACACCTATGTCATTCCTCATAGATCCGCATTCTTAATCCATACAGGAAAAAAGTGAGTTTAAAATAGGAATGGTAGTAGCTCTATTGTTGATATGATTTATACAACGGTATCTAGCCGATTTTCGTCTCTGGGACTATTTTGCAATATATTATGTATCAGTCACCAGAAAATGAATAAAATTTTTCAAAAAGTACCAATTTTTTCCCCAAAATCATACTCCAAATAATAAGTGCCAGGTTCATATTCTAGAGTAGACGCTCTTCAAGATCATGCATTGGTAAGAAAGTTTTTCTTTAAATTTTGCTGTATTTCATCACAAATGTAGTGTTTGCATCTTCAACTAAACGACATGATAAATGAATTTTAGCTGTATGCAGTCCATAACAAATAATCACCATCTTTGAATCTTTAGTCCCTACCATTTTCTCGTACTAGGTCATCCACACCACTGTTCATCAAGGGTGGATCCAGAAAATATTCAAGGAGGCAGCAATTGATTTCAAATACTTGACATTTTATAAATTCCAAAGCCTCCACCCCCTAACATCTTGGAAGACCAGCTCAAATCAAGTTTTTTTGTGGAACTTCCATTTCTGAAAAGCTCTGGAGTCTACTGAACCTCATCCCTTACCGTAACCTCATCAAAGGTGTCCTATAATTCCTATTTTTGAACTTCAATTAAAAAAACTTTCCAGAGGAGAATCTCGCGCTCCATCTAATATCATCTAAGATAGTGTAAAATTTATTTTTTTGAACTTTGAAACACTGCCGGTACAAAGTTTCAATCCCTATCACTAAAGTGCTAAGTGAAGTGATACAATTGCTTTCAAAACTACAATTCTGAAAAATTCTGAGAGAGATCCTTCTTTTTTGTAACATTATTGAAGATCAGCTAAAATTATGTTTTTGGAACTTCAGTTATCGAAAATATGCCGAGGGAGAATTCCTGATGCATCTCAGCTCAAGGAGGGGACGATCGCCTCTCTCCCTTGTATCCGTCCTTGCTGTTCATAAAAATGTAAATTAAATATTTCTTTGAACATTTCGTCATCAACCGTCCCGTGTAGCCATGGGAGATTCAGATGTGACCAATGTGGAATAGCAGCAGCACTGTTGCCAAATTAAAGAGTAGTATTAATAATAGTGTTAGAATTCCACCCAATCCTTGATTCCTGCAATAAGAACTGAATGTAATTAACATCTGTGTGTACCCAAATTCAGGAGCCTTGTGTTCTGTGTGAAAGTGGATATGATATTATGGATTGCATGGTAGTTTTATCTTCATGCATGGGAATAATTTAATACTTACTCTGGCATCTAAGGAATCAAACAAAGTTTGATTTATCGGAGTTTATCTAATTTATTCTTTTAAAAGTTTTCAGTAATTATAAAAATCCTTCATCCTGTACATTTTAAAAAGGCAATTATTGAGACTTTTCGCAATATGCACTTATATGATAACTTTTTCATTTGCTATAGAATTGTCAAAAATGGATCGACACAGTTTTCCATGCTTGGAATTTTAATTGTACTTTCCAAAGTCTTCTGTGTTATGAATGGAATCAGTTGCTTTGCGCACAAAGAAGCTTTTAGTTTTTTTTGTTTTTTGTTGTTATTATTTATGTTTATTTTTTCTGGTATTTATTTCATTGTTTTTTTACTAGGGCATTGATATGTGTGAGCTTGCTTTAATCTACTTGTTTTATTTAATGTGAGTATAATTTGCTGTTTCATTTAATTTGTTTTATGTTTTTACTTAAACATAAATATTTTGCTATGCCATGAAGTAAATATTATGCTACGTTCTGCACCAGAATGGAACCGATTATAAAGGAAAAGTCTATTCTATAAAGCAAATCAAAATCGTCTTTTAAATAGATGTATTGTGTAAAAACGCATGAAAATTTGATTTGTAATATTTGTTTTTAGTGAATGAATGCTTGTTTTTTAAGTTTACCCCAGAAACTGAGGGGTAAGTAAAAGCTGATTTCTTTATGAGATTGATTTAGAGGAGATAAAGTGCAAGTACATTCAACTTGAAAAATATATTTGTTTGATGTTAACTGCATGCTTCTAATCAACCTAAGTGATATTTTCCAGTTGTTCCGACTCATATTTTATAGGCAGCAAACACCCACATATGACTGCTCATTTAACTTAATCGCATAAAAATATCAACTTTAAAGAACTTTTTCGTTTACATGACTTGACTCAGTGAGAAACAAAAGAATATAAGTGAACCTTTTTAATTTTTGAGTAAAATGTGTGCTACGTAGTTCAAATCGTAGATAGGCTTTCATTGAAAAGTTTTTTACAATATACTGTGTAGCTACTAGCACCATCACTTGCCCTAAAACATAGAAAAGTTTCATTTTATTTGTACTAGTTATCTCCATTTCTGTTTTTTAATTTAACCACTTACACCCCTTTTTTTTCATTTGTTTGAAATAGCATAATTAATTCAAAATCTTATTACTATCAGTAAATCATATAAAAAGAATTCTAATAGCTAATTTGTTTTTAACGTTGAAGCAAGAGATCAACTTTGGTAACTGCTGTTTAGTGCAGGAATTTCAAAAAAATTTCTGCATTGAATAAGGACCTCTTTGTAGTTGCATAGTGTGTGTACAAACATTTTGCATTTTCTGCCTGAATTATCTTGTTTCTTTTATGTTTCTATGCTTTTTCTAACAAGGAATATTTTTGTTAAAAATGCAGCTTTTTTACCCTTGATTGTGCAATAATTTTTCTGTTTACTGAATATTTTGGAATTTTTGTGTGCAGAGCCCGATCAAGACAAACTGGTGCCCAGGTCCTGAGTAAAAATTGGTGCCCCCCCCCCCATGAAAAAATCAGCACAATTTCAAAGTCAATATTTTATACTAGAAACCTAATACACTAGAAATCTACACATTACTACAGAAACCTGGGATTTGAATACCAAACACTTGATAGTCACCATGCTAATCATAGTTAAAATTGCCTTACCTTAAGGTGAAAATGAATTAAAAAACAATTTAAAACTGCAAAAATAGCAAAAAAAAAACTAATTCTGACATTAAGCTTTAAAAAGGCTTCTTTCTGACTTTAACAGATGCAAATGTGTCGATCACATCATCGAAATCTAATTTTGATGTCACAATTTTCAATGATCAATAAGAAAAACGCCTGTAAATTATCCTGAGAAACGCAGCTTCTCAAACGATTTTTGATTCTTTTCAAAGCTGAAAAGAAATGTTCACTTTAACAGAAAAAAGTAAGTAAGTTAATTTAGGCTATTTTAGTGCCCCTAAATTTGTGGTGCCCAGGTCCGCGGACCCGCCGGACCGTGCGTTAATCAGGCCCTGTTTGTGTGCATAATCCTGTAAAACTAATAATGTCTTAAAAATTTCTTAGCAATCTACTGTGACAGTGAACGACTTCTTAGATGTTTTGTTATCTGATCCTGGTCCTCAATGCCTTATGTGGTTTCCTCTAATACATCGTATGGCTAGTGTTGAAAATGGTAAGAATATGTTTAATAATAATGAAAATTTTGATAATAAACTTTGATAATGTATTCTGAAATATTTGACTGAATCTTAACATTTTCCCACCATTTCCTTTGTTAAAAAATTTCATTTCATACCATGGCCATGTTTTCATGCATGCCAAATCTTGTGTTTTTCCCTGGACCTTCCTGTTTTTTGTACTGTCTCTTAATTTCTTGTTCAGGTGTGATTTTTGTTCCACTTTTCGAAAGAATTAAACCCCTCACAAGATCAAGTGTAAAATTGCAAAAACTAATGACCCTTACTTGTGTATGTATTACCATATTAGGTTTGACAATATGGCTTAAAATCAAATGTTCTGGGTAGTAACCCTTCCTCTGCTCGTATCTTCAAAACAAAAATAAGGAACATTTCATTTCTAATTAATTCTTTATTGTATTAGATTTTTTCTCAATAGAAATGCTTTTATTCCATTTTCTCCCTGTTTTAGATTGAAGAAGGATTTCTTGTTACTCAAAAACATGTGTATGCGTTTCATTGCTCTTTGCACGTTTAACCCGTATTATTTACCTTTTCTCTGCAAATGTAAGCTAAAAGTCAGCTAGTGTACTCCACTTTTTCTATCTCAGTGGTTTTTGATTCATTTTTGTAAATCTTACATCAAAAAATGACACTTATGACTCTGCCCCCTCCCTTCCCCCCACCTTCTGGAAATGACCCTCTACAAAACCAGAAGCCGGGTCCGCCCTTGGTTGGAATAGGGAAGTTTTCGATTTTTCAATTTTATTTTTATTCGATAGAATAACATGTATGAACATCGTCGGTGAAAAAATTTTTGCGATACGATAAGTAGTTTTTTTTAAAATAATATTTAAAGTTCAAACGCATGTGACGTCAAATGGCATAGGAAGTGACGTCATCCGCTCTTCCGCACGGAAGGCTCGGCTTTAGCTGACAAGGAGAAACCGACTGAAGTGCAGTTGGCTTCCTTTAATAAGACGCACTTGGCAGTTTGGCGATAATCTACAGAAAGCGCGGCAGGAGTTTTAACAATAGCGCGCCTAGGAGGAGCGACTTTCTTTGTCTGTGATTTTTGACTTTAAGTTGCATTTCTTTCTATCATTAAAAATGGCAAGCACTGGTACTTACAAGTATTGTTTTGTTCCCCAATGCGCTTCAAGTTCGAGGAGAAATCTCGGAAAACGTTTTGTTAGCGTTCTACGAAATAATCTTAGGAAAAAGTGATATACTATTGCAGAGCTGCCAACCTTTATCTTAGCATAGTTTTGCGCACCCACGGGGGATGGGGGGGGGTGAAATATTTATTAACAAATGTAGCAGACGCAATGACTAATTTAAGATTAAAATTGCAATACTGGTCTGCCAATGGCGACTAAAGCTACTATTTTGAAGCAAAGGTGACTATGCCGACTATTTCCCCCAAAATATTGCCAAAAACCATTATTTTGCCATCAGTTGTAAAACGATTTCTTTAGTGAAAAAGTGATTAAAGTACATAAAAACTCTTCTCTTTTTCCCTTACAGCAAAAGAGTTGAACATTCGCTTACAAATTCACCTCCCAGTTTCCGGGTGGAAACAAAATAAAAAAACAGGAACATTTTACCGCTTTCTTTCTTTCTTTTTTTCTTTTTCTTTTTTTTTAAATAAGCGCTTTAAAAACTAGAAAAATTTAATGTAATTGTTGGCATAAATATTATTTTATTTTTATTCTCGGTCCACAGCCGATAATTTAAAGAAAATAATTTAAAGTTAAGTGTACCTACTTTAAGCCCAGTCTGGTAAAAGTAGAACTTGTCAACTAGTTGGTGCTAACACTTCAATCGACAATTCCCCCACGCCATAATTAATGGCGACTGTTTACTGAAACCATCGAAGATTGCATGTCTCGATGTGTCGATTCAGAAAAAGTTGAGTTGTCACCTAATTGATTCGAATTAATTCCACTTGTTGACCGCACGTGCTATGGAGAGGAGTACGAATATTCGCGGCAGTGGAATAAACAAATGAGTGATGGTCGAAGTAGAAGTTAGTGTGGTGACGTCATCGAGGCATGGAAGCTCATTGGTTGATAAAACATATATATTGTGGCGAGTGGCAGCAGGCAGCAGTCTCTCTTCTCTCAACGATCCCCAGTTGTTGTTTTGATCGTGAAGCCTAGTCCGGCTCACGTGTGGGGGGGGGGGGGGGTTCCCCGCGATGCTAGCGGGAGTTTTTTGTGGTGTGTAAATCTCTTCCAAGTCCTGGAATTAGTATGAGTCCAGGTGAAGAAACACTTGTGTTGTGTCCGGCCAATTAATATTGCCGGGGAAGTGAGTTCCTATGTGTCTACCTGAGATGTTCACCGATCTACGAACTGTCTAAAGTTGCCTTTCCATTACGGATATTCCTGAAGTGTGATCCGGGCGACCTTTTTGTGTGTCTTCAAGTTGATCCTTTGAACTTGCGAGTGGCAGCAGGCAGCAGTCTCTCTTCTCTCAACGATCCCCAGTTGTTGTTTTGATCGTGAAGCCTAGTCCGGCTCACGTGTGGGTGGGGGGGGGGGGTTCCCCGCGATGCTAGCGGGAGTTTTTTGTGGTGTGTAAATCTCTTCCAAGTCCTGGAATTAGTATGAGTCCAGGTGAAGAAACACTTGTGTTGTGTCCGGCCAATTAATATTGCCGGGGAAGTGAGTTCCTATGTGTCTACCTGAGATGTTCACCGATCTACGAACTGTCTAAAGTTGCCTTTCCATTACGGATATTCCTGAAGTGTGATCCGGGCGACCTTTTTGTGTGTCTTCAAGTTGATCCTTTGAACTTGCGAGTGGCAGCAGGCAGCAGTCTCTCTTCTCTCAACGATCCCCAGTTGTTGTTTTGATCGTGAAGCCTAGTCCGGCTCACGTGTGGGTGGGGGGGGGGGGGTTTCCCCGCGATGCTAGCGGGAGTTTTTTGTGGTGTGTAAATCTCTTCCAAGTCCTGGAATTAGTATGAGTCCAGGTGAAGAAACACTTGTGTTGTGTCCGGCCAATTAATATTGCCGGGGAAGTGAGTTCCTATGTGTCTACCTGAGATGTTCACCGATCTACGAACTGTCTAAAGTTGCCTTTCCATTACGGATATTCCTGAAGTGTGATCCGGGCGACCTTTTTGTGTGTCATCAAGTTGATCCTTTGAACTTGCGAGTGGCAGCAGGCAGCAGTCTCTCTTCTCTCAACGATCCCCAGTTGTTGTTTTGATCGTGAAGCCTAGTCCGGCTCACGTGTGGGGGGGGGGGGGGTTTCCCCGCGATGCTAGCGGGAGTTTTTTGTGGTGTGTAAATCTCTTCCAAGTCCTGGAATTAGTATGAGTCCAGGTGAAGAAACACTTGTGTTGTGTCCGGCCAATTAATATTGCCGGGGAAGTGAGTTCCTATGTGTCTACCTGAGATGTTCACCGATCTACGAACTGTCTAAAGTTGCCTTTCCATTACGGATATTCCTGAAGTGTGATCCGGGCGACCTTTTTGTGTGTCTTCAAGTTGATCCTTTGGACTTGCCAGCGACTACATCGATATATTGGTGACATTTTCCCTTTATTTACTGGAACCACTTTTGTTATGATATTTTGGGGGTGTTATTTTATTGGGATGTTATAAAAATTCTAGTCATATTTAATAAATGTATTTTTCTGAAACATGTTTTTTGCTTGTCTCCAACTTGACATTACACGGCCAGTTAATGTTGGCTTAGTTTAAATATCTTAACTTTTGGATTTTAAACTTAACTTTAAGTATGCCAACAGTAATAAACATATTTACGATTAAAAATTTGATTTTCACATTTTTAAATGAAAAGTTTTGTTTTTTTCGACTGTGGTTTCTTTTCACAAGTTTGTTTCCGGTGCTACTATTTTTACCATTGTTTGCATTCTGAATGAATGTCAGTAGAATTTGGCTTTTTAATTTTTCTAGCTTTTTAAGAGAATTTTTTTTATAAAGGAGGGTTAATTTTCACGCGCTTAGAAATATCGCGAATGCTGCATTTCTATTTATTTTCATGCTGTCAGTCTTATGTTTTTAATTAACAGTAATACTCAAGAAATCATACTAGAAAGTTTCTTTAAAAAGGATTTGACCCAAGTCAGGAAACTCTTTTCTGCATCTGGGGACTATTAGAGATTTTTTCATATTACGGGCTACTAAAGCAACTATTTTTAGTAGCGGAACTCAGTGGCAACCCTGTCAGTAGGACAAGTAACAGTTTATTTTGATAAAAATAATTTAGTTTTTTTAATCATCTATTACAAAAAAATTTTTATTTTTTATTTTGAAACAAATGTTATTAACATAACATTTGTTTATTACTAACTAACTAAAACATTACTAAACATAAAAGTAATATTTTGTAATTTATTTTAATATGAATATTATCTGTAATGTTTCATTTATTTATTTATTTATTTGAACTGTAAAAAGAAAGAAAAATCATAAGTTTTGAATACGATTTCGTAGCGTCATTAATTGTTTCATACGAATTTTGTGCCCGAAAAATCACCCCCCCCCCCCCTTTTCAAAAAATTAATACATGTCAAAAATAAATAGTAACTGCTAATTTAACATCTGCGAATTGATTTGAAGAAAAAAAAGAAAGAAGAAAATGAGCGGGGCCAGAGTTCCCCCCCCCCCCGGCTTGCTCATTATTGCATATTATGGCGAAAAAGGTAAAAAAGAACCATAATACTTTCAAAAATACGTATTGAATAAGAATATAAGACATTTAAAAAAATTGCAAAGGAACTGAAATCCCACGCATTAAATTTAAATAGAAAGGGGTAAAAACATCACTATTTGCATTTTAATCATAATGAAAACATTATTAATACTTTCGTTATAAATATGAAAAAATATCTTGAAACTTTAACAAATACCAAGTGATACTTTCAAAATACATTTTCAGTTTAGCTGCAAAATACATTTCTATAACCTTTCTTTCCTTCAAAAATAAATTAAAGCACTTTTTATATCGAAAATATAAAAAATATTTTCCTTTTTTTGTTTTGCAAAGTTAAAACACAAAAATTCAAAAAGGAATAAAATTAAATGGAATTTCAAAAGTAGAAAATAATAAAAGAGAAAAGGAACGGAAGAAAGAAAGAGAGATTTATTGCCAATAAAGCGAAAAACTTTCAAGCGAAAACCGAGGGTTACCACACACCCCGCTTGCAAGTAACGTTGCTTGTTTAACTCCTCGCGTTTCTTAAACTTTGAATCTCTCGTCCTCCCGGAAAAAGTAAATTATCATCATCGAAGTCGCTTTAGGATGATTATTGGACTGTCCTCTCACGAATCCAGCGGATTAACGGATTAATTAATTGATTTCAAGGCTTTAAATGCGGAGCGTATTCTGTGCTCGTAGTCTTAACACGGAACCTCCCTCGGAGTGAGTTTCCCTAATGCCATGTGACATCGCCTCAAGGCGCGCTTTTTTGCACGTGGGATTTTTAAAAATTCATTAAAAATCAGCCGTTGTGTTTTAAACTACGGCGTGGGTGAATTTTGGGGTTTTGAGGGTCTGTTAACAATATGTAATAGTCAAAATAGAAATATTTAATAGGTTGCAACTTCCCTATTGTTGAAATTTACAAGATACATTCTGGATATGGATTTTGCAGGTATTTTGGTAATTAGAGTATACTGTCAAAGAGTACTTTTAATCAGGGTTGTTTGGTTTAAACCACGTTGGTTTAAACCATGGTTTAAATCAATTGGTTTTAAAAAAAAAAAGCCAAAAAAAAAAATCCATTTTACAGGTTTACATTGATTTCCCCACACATATTGAAAAATGTAAAATTCCATTTATGCTAAGTTCCTATCTAAGTTGCAGTGATAAATACTAAAATTGCAAAGTTGCTTCTTCAAAATGTATTACAAGCTTTAATCGAAAAAAAAATTAATATATTTTTTATTTCATATATGTGCCATAAAGCATATTTCAGTCAACTTCCATCATTATGCTTAATTTGCAAGATTAGTTAAGATTTACTAAGGATTGAATCTTTTATTGTAGATGCAATCCATTATATTGCTCACTCCTGTTGCAGGGGTGTGACATTTTTGCCCATTTATTTGCACTTTCCTGGAATTTTAACTTTGACTTGTAAGGTAATCAACAGTCTAACGTAATTGTTTGCACCTAAAAATTAAGATTTGTTCTGCAGGTGAACACAAAAAATATTTTTTGAATCAAATTTAAAAAAAAAGTTTATACTTCACGTATATAACGTTTTTGGCAAAAAAAATTTCTTGAAATAGAATTTACTACACATTTATTTTTTCTAAAGAGTTTGCATTTAATATTTTTTAAATTTCAATGCTGGATGCAACATGTATGCCAGTAAATAAGCTGTAATTTAAGCCATGTTACACCAATTTTTTTATTTTTGATTTGGTTCTTTGTTTTAGCGATAGTCGATATCTTTTCCAAGTCTTTCCAAAATAAGAACGGAGTCGAATATAGAGCAGCACTTTTTTTTAAACTTTGTCAGTACAACAGCAATCGATTTTTTGACTGTTCAATCATGTACTGTTGTACATTTTGCTTTACTTCAATATTTGCGACATTGTGTATATAAAAATCAGCATTATGTAAGATCAGAAAGAAAAAATATGAAAATTGTTCTTTTGAAAAGATTATGCTTAAAAATGTTACTTTTACCTTTATTCGATAATTTTTCATGTTATGGTGGTTTTATAAATTTTTTTCTTGGATCTTCATTATATTTTATCTTAACCCGCATCACAACCACTTCTTGAAGTATTTCGTATCATAAAGGATCTATATATACATGTATACTAACATGTTAATCAAGTCAAACATTTTAATCAATATTTCCCTGCAGAAAGCTATTTTAATTATTTAATTTAGTTACAAGACTTTGTTCTTAACTGTTTAATTAATCAAGAAATTAGGTATAATGTGACTGTTGAATAACTGTTAATTACATGGAACCTTAATTACCTTCCGAAAATGAATTGTTTTTCTCGCAAATAGTATTTAAACCAAAAAAAACCTGGTTTAAACAAAAAAAAAAAACGTTTTTTTTTTGTTTTTTTTTTTGTTTTTTTTTTTTTTGTTTTTTTTTTTTTTTTTTTGTTTTTGAAAAAAAAACCGGTTTTTTTACCAACCCTGCTTTTAATACATAGTGAATTTTTCTTCTGTATTTTCTAATAGCGTAGAAAATATAGAAGAACTTTCTAGAAAGTGCAAGAATGAAGTGTTAAAAAATTATATACATTTTGCTCTTGAATACAGCCTAAAATATGATAAATACAGCTATTTTCAAAAGTATCTGACTCATAAAAGCAAAAATACCAAATTTAATAACTTGGGTTGCTTGTTCCCTTAAAAATATACTCACTTCAATTTAATAATTTTTGTGAAGTTCTATGTGAATAGCAGTAAACTGTTTTTTTATGCATGTGATGCTTTCTCATTCTATTTCCTTTGGCCTCTGATGTAAAAGGTTCTTGTTGTTGCCCCATCTCTTGCATTCTTGCTGCCCATTCGATCTTCAGATGAATCTACTTGTGAGAGCAGCCGTAGATATAACATTTAACTAAATACTCCTATAAGAGGCATAAAATCTGAGCAATTACAAGACTTTATTTAAATATTTGTCATTCTCGCAAAAATGTTATTATTATGCTTTTTGTACTAAGTAAGAAAACTTTTTTTGCCGTTATGATTTTAATTTATTCATTTATTTTTTTCTCTTCAAGTGTTGCATAATGTGCAGTGTGAAGGCTGCAATAAGGATTCTTTCACTGGTTTCCGCTACAAATGCCAAAGGTGTTACAATTATCAACTATGTCAAGATTGTTTTTGGCGATGCAGAGTTTCTGGTAACCATACGAATCAGCATGAAATGAAAGAATATACAAGTTATGTAAGTATTTAACATCTGTTCTTAACCATTTGTGTTTCAAGGCAATGGGCAAATCAAACTTTCCTTTTCTGTTAGGGTAAATGTTAGGGCACTCAACCAGTAATGGGCAGGTTTGTCTTTGCATTGTCAGTATTAAGTTTGTAATTGTTGTTCCAGGAACACCATCAGTAGACTTTCAAAATGGCATCTTTTTAGAAAACCCCCTCTATAGTTTTTCCAAACTTGTTAGATCTATGTTTGGAAAAAAAAATGTTCAAAAAAAGCAAAAATGCAATTTTCCTTGTACAGTTAAACTCGCTTATAGCAAGTCCTGTTGTAACAAAAACTCGGATTTAGAGAGGAAATCAAAAAGATTTGGTTGGTACAATGTTAAGTCTATAGGAACAAAACTCGCTTTTTAACGAGCAAACCCTGCTTAAAGCAAGCAATAATTATATAATTCAAAAAATGTTTGTTGATCTCCTCTACAGAAAACATTATCCTATTTTTGGCAAAATACCATTAACATTTTGAATTCAACCGAAAGTTAGAAGAAATAAATCATGAGAACAATTTATTGATCACACGGAATTTTTCGGAAATTCATAGAGTAGAATAGCATTTGAAAATCATGTATTTGTTAAAGAGGATGTTATCGTTTCCGAGGATATTGTAGCCAAAAGTCCAAACAGGGGGGGATGAAAGCAACTACAATAACAACAAATGTGGAGAATTTGAAGTTAAATAGCCCTTGACTTACTTGGGTTCTTTAGTGCAGAAAAACTTCAAACTATTTTTTCTATCAGATTGCAGTTTTATTGGTACTCACTCATTTTCTTAGCTTTATTTCTATCATGAAGATATTTTTTGCCATTAATTAAGACACTTTAGGTTATTTCAAGCTAATATACCCATAACTAGTCAAGTAAAATTAAGTATCTCTGTTATGGGCACAAATAACCATTTGATTTTTTAGTCATTCTTACTCAAAATTATTATTTAGAATTACTGATACAACATAGGCTGAATTTAGTAGACAATAAATAAAAAATGCAACAGTAGTTCTATTTATTTTATTTATTATCAGACTAAACTTACAAAAGCGATTTGTCAGTCATACATTTTTTAATGTTAATGTAGCTCGAATTGGTTAGTTGAAATTTGATTGTATTGCAAGAAAAATAAGTGTTTTAATGTGGTTAAATATTCATTTTGGGTACTTATTGAAAATAATTGAATTCAGCTAGCATGATCATTACTAGTTTTTAGTATGCCCATAACTAAGCAAGTGTGACCATAACTAATCTAACCAGTGTGTTCCAATTTATTTCATATCCCCATAAATCATAATTGAAAATTAATGAAAACTAGTTGCGTTGCCCAGCTTTGCACGATCTACCTTGAAAATAAAAGTTATGTCAAGTGACGCGTGTTCAACACTCAGGCTTGAACAAAAACACACACACAAAAAAAAAAGTAAAATTTTGTGGTAGATTGCAGAAAAATAACCAAACAGGAAACATTTTAAATTCTCTGATTACAGAAAAAACCTCAAAGCAAAAGTCAGAATTTTATTTGTTCATATTCGAGAAAAAAAAGGCAACAGATCACAGATCTTTCTTCTCAATGATTTTCTTCACGCTCCAAACTTCAATAAAAGCATTGTTACGGAAAGTTGAGAAGAAGCACTGAATAATATAATTTGAAAAATTATTATTCAGAATTAAATTTCAAAAAATAGGGATTTTATGTCAAAATCTAAGTATCATAACTAATCGTTTTCAATTGATATCTCTGCTAATTATTATCGGAGAATTATGTTAAAAAGCCAAATATAAAGACGGAAAAATTACAAATCTATCAATATCTGGTTCGATGGTCAGCTCACTGGCATTTGGAAGAAGTAACCCCGACACAGATAGATAGATAGGTACATGTTTTTAATTTTGTAAGATTTCTCAGCTATAAAAGTGCGATTTCTATGTTCAAACATTGAGTTACAACTCACAATATTTACTGCATGAATGCTGTGGGGTTCTGTTGTCTCACTCTTTTCCCTTGATTTTTAGAAAACCCCTAGTAAACAGCTAGGACATTCTTTGAAAAAATCAATTCTTTGTGTTCCTGACAAGCCAGCACATTTAGAATCCCATTATCATGATGAGCCTGTTAGAAATACCAATCCTGCTTTTGATATGTGAGTAGTTACTTGTTGTTCTAACGAAAAACATACTTTATGTATGTAAGTGGATATCATATTGTTTAAAAAAATTTTTGTTTTTTGTAAAGGTATGCAGAGATTGTTAAATATGATTTCAGAAATGTTGATAAAATGCATTGAATATTTTGCTCAGCTCTGGAAAAATTTCAGATGTACTTTAAGCTTTAATTGGGAGATTTATGCTATAATTATGTATATATTTCCAAAACCAAACGTTCAAAACTTAAGAGACCTTTACAGTTCAAATTTAGAAGAAATTGATTTGCTAAAGCATTCAAATTACAAGTGGGATATGAAGGGGGGGAAGTACGAGGGCAAATCAAAAAGTCTTTGTGCCAATTTTTTATTCGCCAAAAACAGGTACATACAAATATACGTAGTGTACTACGTACCTTACATTATTTCTCCACATAGTCACCACACTAATTCAGACATTTGTCCCATTGCAGCACTAAATTAGAACTGTGGTAGAAGTCTTCCAACTACCTGTAGAACCACCGTCGGACCGCGTTCTTGGCTTCTTCGTTGCATGTGAATCAAGGGCGTCCATAAAGGGGGGCAAGGGGGGCTCGAGTCCCCCTTAGAAATTAGAGCTTTCTTGCTTTTAGTACTTTTTTTTTCCAAAAATGTAAAAACAATTCTTCTCCACCATTAATGAGTAATTTGTTACAAATGTCAAATTTCATCGACTCCAATCTGTCCTGACATCTGCTTCCACGGGGAAAATATCCTGCTAAACCATGGTTAAAATATCTGAGCCCCCCCCCTTACAATTTTGCATATGGGCATGATGTGAATCTCTGTCCTGCCAGAAACTTCTTCAGGGGAACGAAAACGTGAAAATTACAAGGGTAAGGTCTGGTCTGAAGGTGCATTTCCCTGTGAATTGCTATGGGCTCCCTTGCTCCATAGAAAAAAAAACACTTCACTGCTCATAAGCTGTGGACGTTGGAAGAACAACCATCATCTCAAATGACTGATAGCAGCTCCGCTCTTCGAGAGCAAAAAGCAGATATGGCTGGTACGACTCAAGGAACTGTCACTGCTGGGAATGTATATGTTTTCTTTGTATTCACAGCCATATTTTCTTTTTAAAAAAAAATAGGCCCAAAGAATTTCTGATTTGCCCTCGTAGAATTAACCAGCCCAAAGCTTTCTAGGATAACATTATTAAATAAGTACATCTAATTAACATTATATTGAATTCAAATATATTTTCGATGTGAGGGGAAAGGACTTCCATCTGAAATTGGAATTTTCAAAGCAGAGTTCAAATTTTTTTTGGATTTTTTTAAACAGAAATGAATTGGCTCGGGGAAGATTTAAATGAAAGAAATTTACAATGGCGATTGTGCTTGCTGTTGAAAAATTTTTAACTTATGGAATAGAGTTAAAAGTACTCTCATAGATTAACACATTTTACCTGTTGAGGGCAGAGGGTTGCTTTAATTTTAAATCAATAAAGCACATACTAATCCTACTTTGTTTCTATAACTATCAAGTTCATGCACATATTATACGATTCAATTTTCATTTTAACAAGAATATTTTAATTCTGAATTTTGTTGCTAATATTTTGCATTGCTCTTTCAGAAACTCTACGTCAGCAATTATTCATAACGGTTCTGCAGACAACTACACTGCCAACCATTATGCTAGAAGTTCACTGAAAAAGTATGCCTTTAAAATTTCATTTCCTCTTTCATTTTATTACTATCTACTAGACTAGTATATAATAAAGTTTCTTTTTATCTACTAGACTAGTAAGGGGACTTTCTGATTTAGATTATGATACCAGACTTAATAGGTTTAATATGTATTGCCTGGAGCAAAGGAGAGTCAGAGGGGGCATGATTCAGTTGTTTAAATTTATAAAAATGAAAGTTGTTAATGGGTTAAATTTTTGCATTTAAACCAGGACATTGTTTTAAGCTATTCAAATCTCAGGCTAACCTGGAAATGAGGAAAAATTATTACTTTAGTAGGTTGGTTGGTTTGTGTTTTTTGGCGCATGAGCTTTAGTAGGCTCTGCCGGTCGAAACGATTGTTTAAATTCGAAAAATGTGCCAAAAAAGAAAAATTGTTAAAGATGTTAAAAACATAAAACTTCTAGAATTTTGAGAAATTTTGCCGAAATTAGCACATAAGCAAAGTTTTAAATTTTGAATAACAAGCCAAAAGATTAAACATCAAAATAATTTTGAGCAGCATTAAAATATTTACAACAGAACAAAGACCGGATGAAAACACGAAAACACAGACAAAAGTACAAACACCAAATTAGAGAAAAAAATCCCATCTCCTGAAGGAAGGGGAACAATTTATACTACAATGAGCAATGTACAATTTATACTACAACTTAATGAGCAGGGGGGGGGGGAGTGCTTTAAGAAGGCCATTGATCTTCATTGGAGACTAATAAACTGACTAGTACCAGACTAGCTGGGCCCAGAGCCTGTTGCTGGTCGTCACAATTGTGTTTGTATTTGTATTTTTTATGCATGCAATTTAAATTTTTTCAGCACCCACCGAAGGTCCAGTAGTGATTTTTACCCTAGAGACGAAGAACATTCATTGATATCCCAGTATAGTAATCACCTTTATGCCAACAGAAAGGTATGCAAGTTATTATTATTTTTAATAAGTGTGTCTGTTAATAATCATTTAGAGGTATATACTGAAATAATGATTTAGTGACTTTTTTTCAGAGCAAGTATGTTACATCGTTATCAAATTATTTTATATGAACTTATTTTAAGTTACATTTCATTTAATTTTTTAACCTCATGTAGCTAAATTTCTTGCTAAATTTTACTGTATATTTAAACTTGTCCAAAGAGGAAAGAAAATTTGCTCTTTAATGTAACTTACGAGTAACCAAGGGTGCAAGGCCGGGTTTAGAGGAGGGCAGGCGGGGCTACTGCTCGGGGCCTCCACAACAAAGGGGCCCCACAATACAATTTTTACAAAATATCCTGACTTTCACGGGTCAGCAAATTTTACGTTTCTTTCTCACAGATCCCTATATATCAAAATATTCGGATATATATCAAAGTATCGGATATTTTCGAAAATATGATAATCTTTTCAAACCCTAATTAGGGTCCTTCACTCCTTCGTTGCCCCTGGGCCTCCACACTTCCAAATCTCCGGCCCTTCAAGTGTGAATGGCCGATTGGAATAAACATTTGCACATTGATAGAACACTTAAAAGTATTGAACCTTTTTTTTTATCGGTATCAAACACCTTTAATGGGGTGATATTTACCACTAAATATTGGATAATTGGAAATTAGAGAGCGCAATACACTCTTTTGTTTTAAATTTTAATTACAAAAATTCAAATAATGAGTGACAATTTGAAAAAACTAAATGTACTAAAGTTGACATTTTTCATGATTTTTCTGAAAATGATATTTATAAGGGTAAACCATCTCTTGTAATCTTATCCCTGCATTCAATTAATTGCCTATGAGCAATTCTGTGTCAGAAAAATCACCTTCTTGATCTCAGTGTTTTCGATTTCAATAAAATTTGGCATGAAGAACACATATGACAAGATAAGTAAACCTACCAATGTTTAGATTTCCATTTTGAAAATTGTTTGAAATTTAAGCCTGTTAAAAAAACTCAATGTGCAAAAAAAAAAAAAAAAAAAAAGTGTTTTCTTAAAAATGACTGTAACTTCTCTCCTAATTATAGTAGAATGAAAATTCAAAAAAAAAAAAAAATCATATAGCTAAAAAATAGAGTTTTCTATTGATATATAGCATGACCTTCTTATGATAGATTTAAGTTTCTGGGTCACACTTACCGTGACGTGGTAATATTGCAAACCCCCCCCCCTTTTAATAGTTTTTTTAGAAAAGTGACCAAACGCGTCAACTGTATTTTTATTAGTTATTTCAAATTTTCAATCATTATTTGAATTTTTGTAATTAAATTTTAAAATAAAAAAATATATTGTAAGTTACTGCATTTAACCCGTTCTCACCTAGCGTCTCACGGATGCAATGCAACGATTCTGCTCTTATCATTCGCGGCACTTCCCTGCTATGTGCTCTGATTGACACTGATGTCTAAATGTCACATATATGCTTTCTCGAAATGCAACAATTGAATCAAATATTTAAAGGATAATAGATGGCGCTAAATGGCTATAACTTTCAACATATTCGAGTCTCATGGTCTTTGACCTTCATGTACAGGCGTCAGTTTCTTCTTTGGACCTCTCAGTAGGCTAGATTTGTTAATGTAAACAGACAGTGAATCACTGCTCTGCGCATATGATTTATAAGGTCTCCATTGCTCTTGTTTATATTTTTGCTTCTTCTTTTTTTTTTTTTTTTTTGTTATGAGTAATTGAAAGAAAAATACATCTAGCTGAATAAATTATGGGGAAGAGGAGGAAGGTTAAAATATTTTTGCGTATGTGTTCCAGACTATTGGGATTCCCGCTCAATGAAAATACACAAATGATTTAAAAGGGCATTGAAGTTCATGATTATTTTTGAATCCTTTCTGGTTTTGTTCTTCTTTATTTATTCTTTTTCATTTGGAGACAGGAAAACTGCAATAAAAAAGGTTAGCGAAGTGAGTGAAGGTGAATTTTTTTGAGTGCATTACGAAGCAGTTTTGAGACTTGTCGCGTGGGAAGTTAACTAGTTTAAATTCGTTGACCTAAATTTTTTTAATTAAAATTACATTATGTGCAGATTATTATTGCTACATTTCTTTTTCTTTGATTCCACACTCACGATATCTGTAACTTTGTTTTTTAATGTGCACATATTTAGTGCACATTTAGTTTTGTGTGCATAGTTAAAATTTTAGTATTCTACTTATTTCACTCCCTTCTAATAATGTCGGATTCTTCATATTAGCAACTAGGAATCGGTAGTATATTGTTAACACAACTTAAAAATTTGAAGTCATTATTTTGAGATGCTGATTTTATATGAATATTTTTCTAAAGTTAGGCTTAACTTCTGTAAATGCTCAGGCCAATGCTCGGCGTCCATTTCGGAACGTTCAGTCCCGTGGCTGCACTTTGTTTTCTGTGCGCTGAACCTCAAGGGGTTAAGCCAGCACTAAGGCAGAACTAACCAGGCTGCTGGTATATTTTATGTTCATTATAAGTCTTTTTTAATTTTTAACATATGCCATAGAAAAGCTTTATTTTGTAAAATGACAGTAAAGATTTATCAGTTTTGATATTGTAATAAATCTGATTTTATGTCTGGTGGTTACTATTTATTTTAAAGTATCAATGAGAGAGGGAGGGCGGGGGGGGGGAGGAGAGAGGGGGGAGGGAGGGGGGAAGGAGAGAGAGATATACTTTATGGTTCATTATTTACCAGAAATAATATTTTTGTGCTCAACTATCAAAAATATGCAAAAAATGTAATTATTGTAATTTGTGTTTCATCCCTGATAACTATACTAGTCTGATTTCAGTTTTATTATTTTTTACTTTTATTTGTTTTTTAGGGGAGATATTCATCTGAGCTTAATTTGCCTTCTGATACTGCTAGACAGAGAGAGTTAATTGCTAAACTAGAAGCAAAGAACAGGTAACTCTTTTACCCTAGTTTTAATGTGTTTTGCATTAATAAATAAATCCAGTGTCATACTCCAAATCCAGAATGCTCAGGACTGACTTTTCTAAATTTTAGATCCTGACTCAAAAATAGCAAAAACTATCATTTTGTGCAGTTTTTGACAGTTTCTTACAAATTTCGATTGTGTTCATGCCAAATTCTATTTTTTTCTTCCTGTATCAATCCAAATAAAACCCTCTTTTAGCTGCCAAAAAGGTCAGAGACTAGTTTTCGCAGTATGTGATCAAGGGTGCTCTGGTGAGAGGTCATGAGAAGTCACCACAACCTCCCAAAAAATTCCTTATTCAACACATTTTTTCTGGCAGTTCGGCAAATTGAAAGATACTAGTGCAGAATTTCGTTTTTATGCCTCTAATGTATCTTTTCAATAGATATAGGTATTAGGGTGGGCCGAAATAAGCCGAAAATTTTTTTTTTTCGAAATCAATTTTTGGATAGTGCGCAAAAGTTGCGTGATGAGCTAGTTAGCACTCACAAAAAATTTCTTGGATATTAAAAAATATCTAGCCGGCGCTATTCGACACTAAAAAACTGAAAAAAAATGAGAAAAATGCATTTTTGTCGAAATTTTTTTTAAAAAACTAAATTCCAAATATTTTGATGGAATGCACCGAAAATGTTATATAATGAGCCAGTTCGAGCCCATAAAATGTTTCATTAATTTTAATGAGCATTTAACCGCTCCTTTCGGACATCAAAAAATATGAGAAAAATGAACAAATATTGATTTTTTTTAAAAACCATTGTGAAAATTATTTTTCAAAATTAAATCATAGACTAATTAATTAAATAGCACTATTAATCATAGTAATTATTATCACGCAATAATATCATACATTTCCTAGAATTACATATAAAGATAGTAAAATTTTGAAAAAGAAATATCCAAATTTGATTTATAATACCTCATGCATAATGAATATTATTTTTTGGAATAATATTGTCTCTTGTTATCAAATGATGGAAGCTCTTTCCTAGCTTGAAGTTTGGCAGGAATGTATCCATCTTGTGCAGTTTCACCACGAACTTATATTGCAGCTTCGTTTATTAGTTTCACACAACGTTTCACAGCTTCCGTGTGACAGGGAAATTTCTCGAAACAGCTGTAGGCTGTTCTTTGTACATTTCTTTCAATTGTTGGTCTTTTAGATGCATTGTAAGAGGTGGCTCTGCTGCAACACAGTTTGCCCAATGGACTAAATCAGCATAATCAATGACTTCAAAATTGAGTTTAGGACGCTTAAAAAATCGTAACCATCCGAGCTCTTCGTCTTCTTATTTCTAGAGTTCAGAATGCACCTAACAGCTAATTCCCGAATGCATTTTCTTGAGTCAAACAACATTGTCAACAGTAGCTGTTCAGGATGAGCAAAATATGCATTATTTGTTACCTTATCCACTTTTCCAATAGCCATTTTTCTAACTGTCCTTTGATCAATTAGAAATTGTTTTTCTCTATCAGGGACTTTTGCTTTTTTTCTGCAATTACACGAATATAAATCTGCGCATTTGCAGGCACAAATGTCCTCTGCTTTAAATTTGCCTAGCTTTGATTGTAAAAGTTGCGTCTTTATATTTTTAGCATTTTTTGTTGCGCTACTATATTTAGAATAATAAGATAAAATCATGGCAATCACTCTTCTTATCGAAACAAGGGGAAGGGAAGCACGCCCCCAAATATCAATAACTTTTTTTGCAACTACAGCGGCCACACTTGCTGAAGATGGTTGCTTACTTCCTTCTCCCTTTATTTGCATCTTAGTGATTTGATAACATCTGATAATGTCCTCATATGTTGGAAGAAATAAAGCATCGGGAGGAGACAAATCTCTTCCAGGTCCAAATAGAAGACTACTTGTGCTTGCTCGCAATACTTTCTTTTTCGCGCGTTTCTACATAACAGTCGTGTTGTATACCAAAACAAAGATAATACAAATACAAATACAAAAGTGACGACCAGCAACAGGCTATGGGCCCAGCTAGACTGGTCCTAGTCAATTTACAATCCCCAGTGAAGATCAATGGCCCTCTTAAAACTATCTACTCCCGTGCTCATTACCACCTCTTCCGGTAAACTGTTCCAAGGTTCCACTACCCTGCTAAAATAATAATTTTTCCTAACATCCATGTTAACCTGAGATTTAAATAGCTTAAAACAATGACCCCTTGTCCTGTTTTCAGTGCTAAACTTCAGTCCCGTAACATCTTTCATGCAATGACATTCGAAATGTCAGGCTCCCGTTTAAAAGACTTCCGAGGATTCACATTTTTTTAATATTCAAGGGCTCTATTTGTCAAACATATATAAAATAGTTATAACATAATCTTAGCAATAATGGAAGCAGTTGAGCGCCGTTTATTATCCAGGAGAAACAATTGGAACCGAAGATTAAAAAAATTAGCATCTTATGTAACTATTTTTTATTTAAGTGTATGCATTTTTTAAAATTGGCGAACAAATGTCGCATAAAATTGATTGAATTTTTACTGTTTTTTCTAAGTGACGTATTGCGTAACATTTCAGTATTTACTTATTTTGAAACTACTTTAAAAAAAAAATTTTTTTTTTTCATTTTTCCCATGTGTCAGTCTTATAGGAGCGTAGCTAAATATTCTACGAAATGTATAAAAGTCTGAGGATTTCAACTAATTCACTGACAGATACTTCTAATGTTTGCTGAAACTAGCTTCAAGTTTTTATTTTTAACCCCCCTCCCCCCATTTTCTTTTTTTTTTTTTTTTTTTGAAAAAAGTGCATTTTTGCCCTTTTTTTCAGTTTTTCAAGGTCAAATAGCGCCGGCTAAATATTAAACAAATTTAGCGAAATTTTTTATGGGTAATAACGGGCCCATATAACAACTTTTCCGCACTATCCAAAACCAGATTTCCAAAAAAAGTTTTTTCGGCCCACCCTAATAGGTATGTGCTATTTGTGCATGAACTTATTTTATAATTTGGTACTATTTCAAGTTTCATTCTGCCAATTGAGAATTTTCCAGCTATGAAAATTCAAGTTCCTGGCACCCCAGTATATGATCCTTGGATCTTGCTGTTTATTGTTATGCATTATTCAATATGATGATCAATACAATAAATAAATCACTTTTTGTGAAAAAGTAACATTGTATTTTTGATCAAAATCCTTTGTATTCCATCCTAATAAAAAAATAATAAGAAAAGTCGTTAACTGAAAGAAGGTACTGGAAGATTGCTTCACAACTGCAAAATTTAAATATTATGTATGTCATGTGGTATCGAAGAAAAGTAAAAATACGATGTTCGTATTGTTTTCAACAAGTAATTGTCAATTTCATTAACTTATAACATTAGAAATTGAAATTATTGAAAAATAATTCTTCCTTTTTAAAAAAGAAATTAACTAGTGATGTTCCTATCAATTTTTTGGAGGGCATGCTCCCAGTAATCTATTGTGCACAATATGTGTATGTATACGTAATGTGTTTAGAAATTCTTGAGGGTATAACCCAAGGAGGATAGAGTTCTGGGTTTTCCAGGGAGAAGAAAAAACTGGTAAAATCAAAGTTTCATATTTTCCTGATTTTCAAAAATTTACTTTCATTAACTAACTACTGTAATAATTGATAACTACTCTTTATGTGCAACTATAAGGGTCCCTTGGTAAAAGTTGTAACCAGTTGCTAAACTGTTTCATCACCTTAGGAAATTAAAAATGCGATGATAGAATCTGAATTATAAATGAAAGTTTTGAATATATGTCTAAAAAATGTTTTAGAGTATACAGCATATATGGAGTATACCCAATGGGAACGCCCACTCAGTTTAACAAAAAAAAATTCTGGGTTTCGGATCTTCCAAATTTTGGGTTGTCGAAATTTGGATCTCATACTGTGTATCATTTAGTTGTCCCATCTAGTTGTGCATTTTTACTACAAGAGAAATTTCAAAATTCGGAATAACTTTCCATTTACTAAGATATGTTTTACTAGCGGTACCCGCATGGCTTTGCCTGTAATAGAAAAATTAAAAGGTCTTTTGGTTTGCCTGTATATTTACAAATAATGTATGGTGAATTTCCTCGCCAATTGGCTTGTACCCATGTTACGGTTCCACGTTATGATAATTTGGTATCTCGCAGGTTGGCTTGTGCCCATGTTGTGGTTCCACGTTATGATAATTTCATAATTTACTCGTCCATCTTATGATATTTTCGTTCTTAAAATTGTAATAGAAAAAGAACCACATCGAATTTTCGAAAAATCGCTTCGAGGTGCACACCCCCATGCTACAAACTAACTTTGTGCCAAATTACATGAAAATCGGCCAAACGGTCTAGGTGCTGTGCGCGTCACAGAGATCCTGACAGACAGAGAGACTTCCAGCTTTATTATTAGTAAAGATTCTTTTTAAAAAAGAATAAAAGGAATAATATTAGAATATTAAATGAGCTTTTCAAGTTAAAGTTTCAATTTGGTGATCAGTGTTATTTCTTTTTATCTTTTTAATGGGAAAGTTAAGCTTTATTTAATTGTTGGAGGATATAAAATTGCTGTTGAGCTTGTTATTCATTGGCCATGTTTAAATAAGTAATAGAAAGAAGAAAAACAAATTCAGAATACCATATCACCCTCCCCCCTTTTTTTTGTTTTTCTTTCATGCATTTTAAAATATTGTATCGATTATATTCATATAAAATATTGTAGAAATTTAGGTAAGTTACGATTTTTGCAAACGAAAATTTTGAGTGATAAGTTTTAGATATTGGTGAACAATTAATTTTATAGTAAAGTTTGAAAGCTTCGTAAATGAATCATACAAATCTGCTTTTAAAAATGCATGAACTGAATAAGTATTTCTGTTTCAATGCTGCGTTTTAAAATTTGAGTTCTAACACTCGTTTTTAAATGTTCAATCAAAATGACTCACATACATAAATGACCTCTGTTTCAACTGTTATTCAATTGCACTTTTTCTTCAGAAATTATTCGGTAAGAAAAAATTAAGCTTTTTAGTAATTTTCTTCTGACTTGCTTGATATTACGGTTTTAAATGATCCATAATTTAAATGGAGTTATGTTTTTGGAAAATTGATAGTTCATTGTTTTTTCATCTTGCCCACAAGCATCAGCATGACGACACTAGTATAATTTTTAACTTGTTTTGTGGATTATCCATCAAGGTCGTAGCCAGGATTTTGTTTCGGAGGGGGGGAGGGTCATGATTTTCGACAAAAAGACGAAAAAGCCACATGTTGTTATGATTTTTGAAGCACTTTGCACATTGGTAGGCATATAGCAATGGGGGGGGGGGGAACAAAACATAAATTTTTTTTTAAATTAGGAGGAAGACGGGGAAAGGGGCAGGCAGTATTACTGGTAGACTTTTTTTTTTTAGAATTTTTTTCTTTTTAACACATTTTTTATTGAATTACCAAGAGTTTAGGCTACTTTATCAAAATGTGAGCAAATGTTTTCTCAGATAATTTAAATATGTTATTACAGGGCTGTATACAAGGGGGGGGGGTTCTTAGGGTTCAACCCCGTCCCCCCCTTGAAAAGTTCGGTTTGACACTTAAATGTTCGTTTATGTTTTAAAACTTCCAAAAAATATTGTTCCAAAACTCAAATGTCTTTCATATGTATATTAATTGCATAAAACACTTTCATATTAGATAACCCGACGACTTGAACATTAGCACAAATAGCGCAAAGCTCTGCATAAAAGCTTTTAAACCCTCCCCGAAATTATTTTCTAGTTACGGCCCTGTATTATTATAATACAGTAGAAGACCATTATAACGCCAATCTATATAACGCAATTCTCTATAAACCGCACAACTTTTCAGAAGTAAATGATTGATTTTGAAGCTTAAAAAATCCTTCTGTTTTGCTTTGCAAAAATAAAAATTGTTAGGCAAGTTAAACTTTGAAAGTTTTTCATCTTTCCATTTTAATTCAAAGCTTTTAAACTTAGAATTAGTAATCATAATATACAGAAAATACCAGATGGCTCTTGAAAATGCAGCTGTTATGCAAACCATGAAGCTAGCAGAAGTGCAGGATAATGCACTTTCTTTTGATTGTGAAACATATTTATTTGGGAATAACTAATTGTAGTATTGGTGCTTTGATATTCATTGCAGATAAAACTCATTCTGAAGTGCTAATATATAGATATATTCTGAATGTTAGTTTCAAAATTTGTGAGATGATCTATCTAATGCAAAATCCTGTATAACTCAAAAGCTGTGGTTCCAAGGTGTGCGTTATAACGGTGTTCTACTGTATCATTTATTCAAAATTAAATAATATACAAGCTTTATTGGTTCAAAAAAGATGTGTTGTGTCGCAATTGTGAACAATACCAATGATGTAAGGACCTTTAATTGGCCCCGAAGTTGGACATGAAATTGCAATACGTATCACCAATCACTTTTAATGAGCTTTAAGGGTCATGAGTGCCCAAATGATTGATTTTAAGGGAAAGGGGTACTAAATGTCTTAAAAATAGAAAAAAAAAGAGGAATATTTTCATAATGTTACGATTCTTGTCTTTTTTTAATTCAATAATTTCTTTAAGCTGTGCATTTAAATGATTAAATATGAAAATTTTCCAACACTTTTTATGAAAGATCGAAATAAAATTTTTAAAATATAGTAAAAAAAAGTATATTAAAAAAAATCTTTTTAAAACAGGGAAATAATGCGTGAAATTATTCGATTACGCAAACAACAAGAAGAAGAAGATGAAGCTCTTAGGTCAGAAAGAAATCCGACCTTACTTGCTGAATTGCGTGCCCTGCGTCTAAGAAAAGCTGATCTAGAGCGTCATCTATCGAGCTTGCAGGAGAGTCGACGAGATCTTGTGTTACAACTAGACGTGCTTATGAGGATGTTAAAGGTACCTACTTTTTGGTTTTCTTTTTATTCCCAGCCCTCTTCATAAATGATTATTCTGATGCACTAGCGCAGCCAGAAATTTGTTCTGGAGAAAGTTTTTTGGGAAAAGCAGTCCTTACATGTGTATTAATGACTATAATAGGAGTGGTAATAATGTTAAAACTAAGGCTTCTGGGGGGTTCCCCCCCCCCCCCCACTGCCCCACTGTTCTAGTGCATTTATCTCATACTGACACGTTTTAATTGAAAACATTTTACATTTGATTTTAAGGCACATTTTTGAATCTTAACCCTTAACTACTGGGATGGGGTGTCTTACGTTCTATGGCAAAAGTCGCCTGATTGGTAAGGCATTAGACTCAAGACTGCAGGGTCCTGAGTTCGAGGCCAGTAAAGACCTTCTGTGCTTCTTAATGCTGACTTGGACACATTAAATATGTTCGAGGTCACAAAGTCCTCCAAGTTCTCATTCCACATTCATACCTTTGGGGTTGTTGGATCAGGTTCTTGATCTGGATCAAGAAGCAGAACTGTCTTCAGGAACCCATCCAACCAGTGAAATCACATATAATGGCAGGTGTGAAGGATCCTGGAGTGTAATGTCTTACATCATAACCAAATTTAAATTCAGAAATTTATTACTTTACTTTACTAGATTGCGCTATGAGTCCACATACTTTTTTTTATGTGGCAAGTGAAAAGTATGGAGTATAGCAGAGTGAGTTAATGTTGAATGCATTCGATTACATTGCTGTGTAGGAACCCCACCTCACCAAAAGTGTGGCAAATTTTCTCGTCTTTTTTTTTAGTTATGTTTTTAAAATTTTATTTATTGTTATCTTTGATTTAAATTGACCATTTCCCTTCTATATGATGTAGTTAAATTAATTATAATAGAAATTTCAAGATCTTTATATTTATGTGCAAAATTTTGTAATAATTTACTTATATGGCTTTGTTCATATATGATATGTTTCACTTGCATATTTGTAAATAAATCACAGAAAAATCATTGGAAATTTTCTACTTTAAGTTGCTAACTTTTATAGAGTGCACAAGAAGTATAATGTTGGGGTTACACGCCTCACCTCCTCTTAAGTTGCGAAAAAATCACCTCGGCAGGCAAAGGTTAATAATGTATTGATTGTACTGCATTTTGGAGATATTGCATGAGCAGGGCCGATCCTAGGGTGTCGGCCGCCTGTGTGCAAAGACCTAATGTGCCGCCCCTGGCCCCTCAAGTGTAATTTGCATATTTTGACTAATCTTTAACGTCTATATAAATCGTTCTTTAAATTTCTATGCCAAGTTCGAATTTAAAAAGGGGACGGGGGGGGGGGGGGAAGAAGAATGATCTTATAAAAAAGAATTTTTTATAATAAGAAACTTTTTAGGTACAATTTATATCTTTGAAGAAAGTAATAGATACCAAACTTTACTAGTTGTAAAAACGCATTTTATGGTCTTTCTTCGGTGACATCAGAGAAGAGACGGGGGGACCTTTGTTGACGTTGCAAGAGGGAGGGAGATCCAATCGTCTCCCATCGAAAGATTTTGACATATAAGTTTAAAACGCAAATTTAGGCCGTCTTTGGTAACGGTAGGGGATCTGGCGGTTATCCTCCGGTAATTTCTCGGCACTATTTTTTCAAAAACCCGCTTTTGGTTATATTTGAAAACAATAGGGGAAACGTGAAAATATTCCGAACCAAAATATTTTTCGGAACTAAAATCCATTATAGGCTATTTTTGGAAAGGAAGGGTTTTGGAGCTAT
The DNA here is from genome assembly GCF_026930045.1 of Uloborus diversus. Classification (NCBI taxonomy): domain Eukaryota; kingdom Metazoa; phylum Arthropoda; class Arachnida; order Araneae; family Uloboridae; genus Uloborus; species Uloborus diversus. The sequence continues at coordinate 22,123,469 of NC_072739.1, forward strand.
TAAGCGGATAGGAAGGGCTGTCGTCTGAAAACACGTTTTGGATTTTGGAGCCAACATTTTTAGGCTATGTTTGATTAAGTTAAGGTGGAATAGGTGAATCAGAGATTTAATTGAGTTTTTAAGATCGATGGTTCAACCAGCGAAATTTTCTGAAAGTAAAGTCCTAGAAACGCAATTTTAAGACTTCTTTAGTTTCGTCAAGGAGGTCATGGCATCCTTTTGGATCTTCGTTTTGGAGCTACATTTAAATTTGTTTCCCGGGGCAAGGACCCTGTCCTGCTACCTGATCTGAAACCGGGCAGTTCATTCAAGATTCTAATCAGAAAAATGTTCTTAAAGGGGGAAAAGTACAACATTTTAGTTCGTCATTCATATATGTTACTCTCAAGGGAGTCGCAATTTTCCACTTTCTCTCCAACGCATCTTCGATTGTTAAACACAGAGTTTGTTACATAGTTTGTTGTTTGAAATGCTTGCGAGAGTATCTAATCAGTATAGCTTTTTTTAAAAAATAATTTAAATAAAATATGTCTTCATTGTTTAGGTCTATAAAAGCTTGGAGGGTAAACATTAGTGGCCGCCCTCGGTGCTCCTTTTAGACGGCACCATTTCATGCTTCAGAAGGGGGCCTTTCCCCTCCCCTGTATCCATGCCTGATTACCGGTTCTGTCACAAACTTTGCAACCAAATGAAGCATGTTGTTAAGAGTAGATATTAATGGACAATGAACCAACACAATGTTCCCTAACATTCTATTTTTCTTAAACTATGCTATGCTGTCGGGAAATCGAGACATACTTTGACAATTGAACATTTAAAAATTAGCACATTTATTCTGCTTGTTATAAGTTATCTTGTGAGAAATTCGTGAGGAATTTTGCTTGATTATAAGAACTATATGATGCGGCCTGCGGCGCCCCTTGCTTTGGCCGCCCTTGTGCGGTGCACACTCTGCACACCTACTAGGATCGGCCCTGTGCATGAGTGCAAAATATGACACTAACTTTTTGATTGAAAATTATGATCTCTTTCTGTCAACTTCTAACATTCACTGCAAAATAAGATTCTTTGCTTTTTGACTGAAAATTATTACAATCAATCTGCATTAAAACCTTTCATCCAGAATCCTTTTGGTTTAGTTTTCCCCCTCCGTTTAAAAAGAATATGCATTTTTGACAAATTTCGAAAATGTGAGCACTTTTTCTAAATACCTAATAGGAGTAAAAGCGGTTTCTTTGTGAATACTGTATTACTCACATACAATTGGGGAAATTTAGTACAAGAGCAAACTTCAAAGTTGAATGGTAATCTCACACATGGGGTAAAATTTTCAAAATATTTTAAAACTCAAATAAATCTTTAAAAAGACACTTGAGAACCTGACATTTTCCCTATATTGTTTCTACTTAAAACTAAAAAAAAATAATAACTGACACATTCTAGTGCAATTTTTTATTAAATGGCCCTTAAATAATGCAATTTAGATATAAGCGACTACGTGAAAAGTGCAAGAAACACTGAATATATCAGATTCGCAAATTTCCTGAATAGTTCATATTGTGGGATCAGAGATTGTTTGTGAAAGACTAATAATTTCTCAAGAATTTATGAAGCAAATTTCTATTGATATTGATTCAATGCAAGAACAACAATTAACATCCTGAACTCCATTCATGACGAATGCGAATCCTATTGATTTATTTTTTATTCAAGAGGAAATCTTCCAAATGTGCATAGAGACAAATCTTCTGGAAACCTTTTTGTTTACTTTCAGTCTATGTATACCATGAACAGAGTGTAGTTGCAAAAACAAAACCTTTACAAGAAAAAAGAAAAAACTTGTTTACAAAAATGAACTATTTTTGTACATTTACGTTCATGAACATGTTTTATTTTCTTTTAAGGATCTTTTTGAGAATTTAAAACTTTTAGACTTGTGAATAGTTCTTTCATTTAATACTTTAAACTTTATAAGCAATTCGAGACCCTTTTCTTCATATTTTAAGATACATTACTATTTAATGTAGTAATTTTTGTTTTACAGTCGAGTCCCGACTTAGGCGAGGGATGCGTTGAAAGACTCCTCGCGTAAGTTGAAATTTCGCGTTGTAGAGAAATGTTACGTATACAATTTTTTAGAAATACACCAAATTCTTTTAGACACTGTTAAACACCCCTCAAACTGCTTTAAAGTAATCCTCAACTATACATTAGTTTCTTACATAAAGAACTGACCTTTTACTGTTTTTTAAAAATAAAAATAGCCTTTTTATTCAACATAAAATACTTAAAGTTGCACAAAATGAATGATCAATGGGAGGGAAAGATATAAAATAAAACAACCCGGCATGCACAGTATGTATTAATAATAAAATGCTGCACTATAACACTGTACCGTAGATACAGTAATATTCATGAGTTGAAAAATAAAGACGGTGATGATTTATGCTCCTTTCTTTTTCAATACATTTTTAAATACGGTTGCTTCGCCTTGTCTTTTATAACGTTTCCATTTTATGACAACAGCCTCTCTTCCTGAACTCTTTAATCCACACTACAAGAGCAGCTTCCATTTTCATAGTACATATTTACTTTGCTTAGACACTACTCTGCAATTCAATACTGAAACTAAGTTCTAAAGTCTAAGTTCTAAGTTCTGTTGTTTTGACTTTTAATTGTACTTATGAAAGATTCACTCATACTTATTTTCATGCTACCGTCGACGTTTTGTAGTTGTTCAAGCATATGGAGAATCTTAACCCTTTTTTTTTTGGCAGGAACTTTCTTTTTCTTCCTATCTTCAAACTTTGGATGTAACAGCGCATGATGGCGTCATTCTATTTCATCAACTTTAATAATTAGAATGGGAAAAAAAAAGAAAGATCCTGAGTTGTTATTTGATGCACTAACAACGCGATACGTAGAGTAGTTTGATATGAGAATTTTCGCTGCTGTCAGTGATGCTAAAGGGATGTAATAACATTCACGAAATCAATATTTAGTAGCCAATAACAAATAATGCCAATACCCGATACTTCCTTCCAAAAAAAAAAATCGTGTTGTCAACGAGGAATTTGCGTTAGCTCTAAAATTCTTTACTCGTGAAAAACTCGCATTATAGCATTTTGCGTAAATCGGATCGCGTTGTAGCGGGAGCCGACTGTATCAACAATCAGCAGATCAGCTATCTGGAAAACCAAGAAATTCAGATATCTGGGATAGCAATGGTCCTGAACATCCGGGATAATTGTTGTCTATTGTGTTAAAAGTAATGTGTGGATATCATACATGGTTCTTAGTTTTTCCTTAAAACGGGAATTCGCCCAACTTATTAATTGCATTACTTTCACCTCATGTTTCACTGTTGCCTGATTTGCTCATTTGTTGTTTTATTCAATACATGATGATTGTTCATTTTCATTTCACTATTTTTAATTTTAAGAAAGGGCAGAAGTTTTAAAGAAGGACCCCTTTTCACCACCAAGTATTCACAACAGTGGCTCACACAAGAATTTTCGAGGGAGGGGGAAGGGGAGAAGGATTGAAGGTTTACCATTTTTCATACATTCCAACATTCCGTCAATCATATCCTTTTGGTTTTATCGATTCTCAGGAGTAAAACACAGTAAAAAAAAAAAAAAAAATCAATATTAACATTAGTTAGTAAAATTAATTACTAAAAATAAATATTTTATTACAATGCCAGAAAGGACAAGAATGTATGTATTTACTTTTCTCAAAATTAAAAATAAAAACAGCAAAGCAAAATCTTCATTATAGAGCGGTTTATGTTCATATACAATTTGATTTTGCTGGGGAAGAAAGTGAGAAAATGTTTTTTTTTTTCACTTATTAAATCTGATGTTATTGTTTACTTTTCTAGGAATTTTTATACCCACTACATACATGGTATTATCTTTAAAAAAAAAAAAAAACTGATGGGTGATGGGAGGGGTCCAAAAACCCTGTACCCTCGCCTTATGTGCCTCTTTGGTTCACAACAATGTTTCTTATACTGCTGTCGATCAGTGTCATTAATGAGCCTCGTGTCAATAAATTCAATTCTTTTCCTTTTCTAGGACCATTCGCCATTGTCATCTCCAAACAGTTCTCCCCATTCGCTAATATCTAGGTATTCCCCAGTGCATTTATATCCGCTTTCTTCCGTGAGTGCCCCTGCTACCCCTGGCAGTGGATGCCCCTACACGGATCCTTTGTTGGGATTGGGTGGTGATGTGCGGTTAGCTTTTGGACCAGCAGCCAGCTCGAGAAGTCTCCAGAATGATCTGCTTGTTGCCGCAGATTCCGTTACTAACGCAATGTCGTCATTGGTCAAAGAGCTCAACCTAGGTAAGAAGTTTCCATTTGAATGGATGTTCATTAGGCTAAACATTACGATTCACAGATTTATACCGGACTTATGCATACAAATATTTATGTGATGACCAGCAACAGGCTCTTGACCCAGCTAGGCTGGTCCTAGTAAATTTATTAGTCCCCAATGAAGATCAGTGGCCCTCTTAAAGCTATTCACCCCCTTGCTCATTACCACCTCTTCCGGTAAGCTGTTCCAAGTGTCCACAACCCTACTAAAGTAGTAGTTTTTCCTTATTTCCAGGTTAGACTGAGATTTGAATAGCTTAAAACAATGACCCCTCGTCCTGCTTTCCGTGCAAAAATTTCATCCATTAATATCATTCATTTTGATAAATATAAACAACTGAATCATGTCCCCTCTGACCCATCTCCATAACTTTTACATCATCAGCAAAATATATGCACTGATATGGGCCATCCCATGGTCACATGCAGAACAATCACTCTATAACTGTCAAAAATGTATTCTTTTATATTGAAATCTTGTTGTTCTTGTACTTTGCGATTCACTTTAATTGTACTTAAGGTATATACTCGTGTATATGTCAACTCCCCACTTTAAGGAGGAAAATCGAAAACCCGCGTATAAGCCTAGTTTTTACTTTCTGAAAAAAATTTGCCATTAATTTTGAATTCAAACATTATAAGAAAGAGGAAAATGAAGCGTAATAAACATATTTATCATTTTTAAAAAAGTCTGATTTTTATTTTTTTGCAAAAACTTCTGTGATCGGGATTTTTGTTAAGGGTTCGATTTTGCTGTTACAATTTTTGTAACTTGTTACTTTTATTTGAATTTAATATTAATAAAATTTGATGCTGTAGCCATATTACATTATTTAAAAAAAATTCGCATTAATTTGCAGTTATCGGAAAAATTAGCAAATACGCCGATTCCCGCACTTTTCACATAGTTGGCCGTTAACTGTAACTATTCAGTCTTTATTTCACTGTCAGACAGGGCCGGATTCAGAAGTGTGGAGGCCCCGGGGCAATGAAGGAGTGGAGGCCCCTAATCAGAGTTCGAAATGATCATCATATTTTCGAAAATATCTTATATTTTGATATATGTCCGAATATTTTGATATATATGTATATATCCGATATTTTCGATTTTTTTGACCCGTGAAAATTAGGATATTTTGTAAAAATTATAATGTGGGGGCCCCTTTGTTGTGGAGGCCCAGGGGCATTAGCCCCGCCTGCCCTCCCCTAAATGCGGCCCTGCTGTCAGACCATGTAAAAATTTTGCATAACAAGTAAATATATTCTTTAGCATCTGCTTATAAGAGTTGGGCTAAAATCAGGAAGATGTTCACATTTTCGAGTGGGTTTTTCCTAAGAATTGTTCGTGAAAAAATTTGTGTAAATTCTGCCCCGCTTATAAGTTGACCCCCTAACTTAAAACCTCACTTTTTGTACTAAATTTCTTGACTTATATGCGAGGAAATATAGAACTTATTTTATGTGTGAGAAACATCCACATCTTGAAGCGGTACTGAAAATGAGCAACATCCCAATATTTTAAATTTAAAGCCATAGGGATCAATCATTCCGCCCCAAATCACCCAAATTATGTACCATAATATGGTCCAACTATGGGCTACTTTTCAATGTTTTCAATGAAAATTTCATGTACATCTTTGATTTAGAAATGTTAGGACTTTAGCAATGGTAGCTATACATTTCATCTTTTGAATGAAATGTTTTTTAAAAAATCTTCTAAGTTGGAAAGAAGAGTGAGCCACCACATTTTAACCTAGAAAACTGATTGAAAACTTGATCTGGCATACATTGTTGTTTGAGACTACACGTAGTTCTATGCTTCAAACTGTATAAATAATTTTTTAGTTCATCATTTACCTTTTTTTTTTTCAATTTTTTAAGACTTAATCATCACTTGTCATCTCGAGTGATTAATGAAGTTCAACATGGTAAACGTAGGTGACATTCTTTATTATCTGCCTAGGTTATGACATAGAAACATTTGAAAACTAGAAAAATCTCACCTACTAAAGGCTAGGTACCTATACTTATAAGTGTAGGGACATAAATTATTTTAGAAAGTAAGACTATTTTAGGCTATATTGAGTGACTGGGGGGGGGGACTTTTGACGTTCTCTCTCGTAAATGTTTTGGAATTGTAGTTTTAAAAACGCCGTTTTAGTTGAGTTTTCAGGGTTATCCCCATAACGCTTTTTTTAAAATAAAGTCTAATTAATAATAACGAAGAAGTTTGGACTGCCTAAGTAATGTAAGGATAAGGAAGCTCTTCCTAGAAAAAATCTTAAACTGATATCATAAAGACGCAAGTTAAAGCCATCTTTAGTAAACTTAGAGTAAGGGGTTTGGGGTTCTCTCCCAAAAATTTTGCAATGTTTAAAACATTTTTTTAAACTTCCTATAAAACGCTATTTCAGAAGGAGAGATAGGATTTGGAAGTTCTCCCAGTATTTTTTTTTTCTTTTAACTGATGAAATCCTGAAAACTCAGTCTTGAACTTCCTTTGGGGACCTTCAGCAAAAGATCTACGGATTTTCTTTTTCTTTTCTTAATTGGAGTCTTCAAAACGCAGTTTTACGCTATCTAGGGGGGTTCTCTTCCTGAATTTTTTTTTCTCAAACTGGAGTCTTTATAGTGCAAATTTAGGTCAGCTTTGAATTCAAAGAAAGGAAGGAGTTCGCTCGGGGATTTTCTCCTGGGAAAATTTCAAAATTGAAGTTTTAAAACTGAAACTTTAAACAGTATTTGTTGATGTTAATGTTTGGGTAACCAGAATGTTTTGAAATTGAAATTTTAAGGTTGAGGCAATCTTTGATGATGAAAAAAGTGCGGGGGCAGTCCCCCCCCCCCCCCCCCCGATTTGCGCTACTGTAAAAGAGAAAAGTATTGAGGCATGAAATATGTTGCAATGTTGTCTACATGTGAATATTTATTCAAAACAGAAAAAATAAATTAAAAAAAAAATCTTTACTTTAAATGTCAGTTTGTAAAAAAAAAACAATAATAAACTATGTACGTATTTTTTTTAAAATAAATGATATTTTTCAAAAATCTTTTGTTGAATCAAAAATTATTAATTCAGTTGTAAAATGTATGAGATAATCATATGCATAGTTAGAAGGAAGAGATCGACAGAAAAAAAAATGCATCATTTAAAAGCTTGGATGAACGTAACATAAACTAAATGAGAATCCTTTAATATTTCATTCAGTTTTGCGCACTTTCTAAACTATTTGTTTTGGTTTTAATCTGGACACTTTCATTCTTCGTTTAATAGTCTTGTTTGCAGAAAATTACTTTTTATTATTGTTTGCAAATATATTCATCTTATTATTTTTTTTTTTTTTTTGCTGAAGGTATGCTTAAAAAAATTTATTTTCGAAATGTGGCAAAGTGGCTGATTAATCGACGCATCTGTAGAAAGTACCCCTGTTAGTGACACTCAACTTTCTACTCTCGGGCGATTCTCGAAAAAATGTCCCGTGAGTAACGCCAAGTTTTTCATTTTTTCAGCTAACCAAAGCCTTTAAAAAATAACGCTGTTGGGGAATAATACATGCTTTAATATACTATCAAAGCATAACAGTTAATTCCATATTTAGTTAATAGTTAGTTGAATAAAATAAAAAACTTAGCGTTATGCACGGGACATTTTTTCGAGAATCACCTTGTCTTTTTTTTTAAATTTCAGCCGAAAAGACCAAACCACCAATCACATCCCACAATAGTGGTGATACTGCAACTCGTTACCATTGCAACATCGGTGAAAAAGTTGACCAAATGCATTGTTAATCAAAATGTTGTTGCTAATACTAATACCCATTAGTTGCGTCAATGGAGATTCTATTGCATTTATTACTTCTTTTCTTTAACATTCCTATTTCATATGCTTTCATCGTTGTTTTTGTGACGTTTCTAAACAGGAAAAAATTAAAATCTTTATTTAAAATATAGGTGAAGGAGATGACATTTATGCTCGGCGGCACACAGTTTGTGTACCAAGTAAGTATATATATGGGATATAATTTTTTACTTATTGACCTAGAAAATGTAGTTAGAAATTGCATAAAATATTCATTTTAGTGTTAATTAGTGATATTATTCCCTTTAGTGTTATGGTTGAGCTAATAATTTTCATTGTCTACTTGTGTATTAAACATAATGTATGATGAGCAATAATTTACAGTCATAATTATGTTAGCCCATTATGTTAAGCGATTGGTGGTATTTTTTTGCTGATTTAAAAATTGTTTCAGCGATGGGACCACAGTATGATTATTCGTTTGAAAATGAGTCTTGGCACAATGTGGCAAATGGACCAGAGTACCGTAGTGGATACCAAAAATCTTACTTGTTGGATCCTGGCAATGACATCTACAGAGATGTAAGTAATTGTGTGATTTCCTTTTTATTCTGGAAATGCAAGATGAGTCAGAAAACTGACACTTTTAGGTGTTTCCTCTCATTGTACTCCAGTCATTCATGATAACTTAGCCACAATTTTAGGTACCAGACAGAAAATTCGTATGAAAAGTCAATGTACTACTGCAATGGCTTCTGAAAGATTCTTGTCCTGAAAAAACTAGCCCCTAGGCAAATTGCTGACCAGGCTTTTTTGGACCCTCTATGTAGATAAATACAGCTAGTTAGCAATAACCATGGGTGCAAGTTTGGTGATGTATTCAAGACGGAAAATATTTTCAGCCCTCCCCCTCCCCCGGCATGCGTAAATAAGGAAAATTTATGTGTATAAATGTTGTAGGTTTGAGCAATGCCAGTTTTTGAATCTGTGTTTGATTTGAATTTTAAGCCTTTAAATTGTAATATTTAAGAGTTTTGATATCGTAATTCCAAAAACCAAAAAACCGCAAATAACAAGGGGGGGGGGGGGTCTGGGGGTCAATTTTTTTTTAATTGAAGTCCAAAAACGCAACGGTAGGCCATTTTGGTAAAGTTCGGGGAAAGGAGGGGTTCAGGAACTATAGTCCCAAAATCACAATATTGGGCGACCTTCCTTCAAAAAAATTAAAGAAAGAGGAGTGGGGGGGGGGGGGGGGCGCTCTGGGCTCTCCCCGAAATTGAAGCTTTAAAAACGAAATTGTACTCCCTCTTTCTCACGTTCATACGCTTTTTGACTGCATTATCGAAGGGATGGAGATCAGGAACCCTCCTTCGGCAATATTTCGAAATTGAAGTTCCAGTTTTAGACGATGTTGGATAATGTTAGGGGTAAAAGCGTTCGCAGCTCCCCGCCATTAGTTTTTTGCCGATCGTAAACATTTTTATTGCAGCAATAAAATTGCTTGGGACATAAGATTTTCACTTTTGCAATATAAATCAGTTCTGATCGGAAAGTCTACCCAAGGTAGCGCCAACAAACCAGAAAAGAAGGAAAGGTGAGGGAAGGGTATGGGCGACTAATGATAATGGACTAGCACCTTACAGTCTTCATTTGAAAAAGAATTCTTTTATAAGATAGCAAGTGGTGAAATTAGCAGTAAAAAAAACGCTGAAGTAGATATATTTTTTAAACGAGGTACACTTTCTAATATTCATTAATTAAAAAAAGAAATAGGAGAACTGAATCTTTACCCCAGGCAGGGCTCCCGAATCACATCCCTCTTAAGGCACTCAAATATAGCCTAAAGTGGCGTTTTAAATATTTCAGAATCAAAAAATTTTCGGATGAGAACTCCCGAACCCTATTCCTCTGAGTTTACCACAAATGTCCTAAATTTGAATTTTTAAGGCTTCAGTTTCTAAATTCTTTTCTAGGAATAGTACCCTCCTTATTTATAAACATGACTTATGACCGTCTAAAAGTTTTAATACTTTAATTTTGGAAACTTTGAAAGAAGCTTCCTATACCCTACCTTTTAAGTCATCCAAAGACAGCACAAAACAGAGCTCTTAAAATTTCAGAAACAGAAATATTTTGGGCCGGGCGACGGAATACTCCCTCCCCCTCATTGTGTTTACTAATGACTGCAAGTTTGTGTACAAGATTTATTTAAATATTTCGGGCCGGGCGGCGGAATACCCCCTCCCCCTCATTGTGTTTACTAAAGACTGCAAGTTTGTGTGTTTAAGATTTATTTTTCCATTGAAAGAGCAACTCCCCTCCCCACATTGCAAAGACAACCCAAAGTTTTAAAACTTCAATTTCTAAAATGTTTCGAGAAAGACCCCCCAACCCCTCCTGAATTCCCTATCTCTTAACTCACTCAAAAATAGCCAAAATAGCATTTTAATACTTCAGCACGGAGAAATTTTCGGGGGAGAGAGCACCCGAACTCCTTCCCCAAAGTTCACTAAATTTGACTTAACTTTGCGGTTCCCCCTTTTCATCACCGAAGTTTTAAGAATTTTTCCAAATTTATTGAGAGAAAGCCTCTGAATTCCCTTTTCTTAAGTCCTCCAAAGACGACCTAAAGATGAGTTCTGAATACTTCAGCTTGAATATTTTTTGGGGAGGGGTGAGGGACCCCGAACCTTAAAACGATATAAAGTTGCGCTTTTCAGACTCCAGTTTCGGAATTTCGCCTAAAGAGAGCCCTCTCCCCCCCCCCCCTCTTGACATTGCTAAAGACAGCCAGAAGTTTTAAGGCTTCAATTATAAACACTTTTCGGGAGAGGGTTCCAAATTCACTTTCTCTTAGATCATTTAAGTATAGCCTCAAACAGTTTTTTATAAGTCAGCTACAAAATATTTTCATGTTAGAACACCAAAACCATATCTCTCATAAATTCCCCAAAGATTGCCTAAATTTGTGTTTTTAAGATTCCAGTTTTCTACTTTTTTAAAACCTCCCTCTCCCCACTTTTACATAATTAAAGACATTTTTGACTTTTAAACTTTAAGAGTTTGCAGAGGAAAAATCTCAAACCACTTCTAGCTTTAAAAATTACTTTCAATTTAGTTTTTCAATATTTTATACTGGAACCCTTGAGTAGCCCCCGCCCCTCTTAGATTGTCCAACATATAAACGTTTTAAGGCCTCAGTATCGAGGGTTAATTTGCGGACTTACCCTCTCTGCAAGAGCAGCATTTTTTTCACAAACTCGTGCTGCCGTTATTTTTCTCGTTTCCTTTCTCTGTCTCTCTCCCCATATATTTTAGCGAGTGTTATAGAATGACAATTGGAATTTAGTGGTTCCTCAAGTCTTTGTTAAAAATGCAAGAACGGTTGCCCATTGACGTTTCAAACCATCTTGAAATCCCCCTCCCCCTCGATTCTTTCTAAAATTCCCTTTTCCATTAAAATCTTCAAAACCCCTGATAGTTCCCGTTTTACCTGGTATGTGGACGCCGTTTGCTGTAGCGTAATTATTTCATCTCGTCAGCAATCACTCTCAATCGGTGATTCAGATTCAACTCTAAGACATTTTAAGAGCGCACATAATTTTCATTTCTGTGTGTAAAGTTTTCAAAAAAAGAAAAAAAAAAACCCCGCAAATGAAAGGAAACAAAAAAATCGAAAGGATGATTGAAAATAGCAAGAGAAAAGGCTAAGTTTTCAATAGAGACGATTATTTCGAAAAATCAGGGAGAACACACCTCGGTCTGCAATGCAGTGAGTTGGAAATAACAGAGTTACGCCTAAAAAACAAAGTCAAACGGGCGCTAGTCTAAAAACCACTCCTGCAAAAGCATGATGCAAGCAAAACAAGCCCATGGCGGAAAATCGAGAGAATGTGGATGTAAATTCGGTGGTTATGGAACAGTCCAGTAATTAAAGCATATTTTTTAAACACTTTTTTTTTAAAAAGAAAAAACTGAAAGAAAAGTCACGAATTACTTTCCGTCCCGACCTCCGTCTCGGAAATTTTGTCGAAGACGGAAATCCGTCCTGAGACGGAACGTCTTGCACCCATGGCAATAACTCAAAGCCTTATAATCCAAGTATTCCTTTACCTCATCATTAGGTCCAATAGGTTTTACTAGACCCTTAGGACTTGGAGTTATTGATAGTTGACTGTAATCTTTACTAATAATAAAGCTGAAAGTCTCTCTGGCCGGAAGATGTCTGTAATATGTCTGTGACGTGCATAGCACCTAGACTGTTTGGCCGATTTTCATTAAATTTGGCACAAAGTTATTTTGTAGCATGGGGGTGTGACCTCGAAGCGATTTTTCGAAAAATTCGATGTGGTTCTTTTTTTATTCCAATTTTAAGAACAAAAATATTATAAAATGGCGAGTAATTTACGAAATTATCATAACGTGGAACCATAACATGGGTACAAGCCAATTGGCGAGAAAATTCACCATACATTTGTAAATATACAGGCGAACCAAAAGACCTTTTAATTTTTCTATTACGGGCGAAGCCGTGCGGGTACCACTAGTTACTAATAATAAAGCTCAAAATCTCTCTCTCTGGATATCGGGATTCCTGTCTGAATCTTTGTGACGCACACAGCGCTTAACCCGTTCAGCCGATTTTCATGACATTTGACACAAAATTAGTTTGCTGCATGAGAGTGTGCACCTCGAAGAGATTTTTCAAAAATTCAGTTTTGTTTATTTTATATTCCAATGTTAAGAATATTTTATCCAGCAAATTATCACAACGTGGAATAGTAAATTACCTAGTATATATATATATATATATATATATATATATATATATATATATATATATATATATATATATATATATATATATATATATGGTGACTTATTTAGACACCCTCATCCTATTTGCTGTTACTCTTTGTTGAGATTGGACATAAAACAGGATATTGGAATGGAGAAAACTATTCTGATTCAATCATTGCAATTGGTTGAGTACGTAGTAGGAGAATGTAGCAGAGTCCAGAGCTTGGAAGCACAGAGCGCTACCACTTAGCCACTGGGCTTCATGCATTGCAAGAGCGCCTATATGCAAAATTGTTGGGGGGGGGGGGGTCAGATATTTTTGCCATGCTTTAGCAGGATATTTTCCCCATGGAAACTGATTTCAATGCAGATTAGAGTTATTGAAACTGGACAATTTTTATATCTTATTCATTAACAGCTGAAAAAGAAATGTTTTACATTTTTACAAAGAAAAAAGTACTAAAAGCAAGGAAGTTCTGAATTCTAGGGGGGGATTGAGTCCCCCCCCCCCATATGGGCGCCATTGATGCATTGAGCTACATAACGAAAATTTGTTTTATGCTTTTTGTTGTTTTTTGAACTTGATCACAAAACTATGTTTTACTTTAATAATATCTTAATTATTAAACAATTTTCTGAGAAAGCTCGGCATATACTGTCAAATTATTCATGATGCCCTGTCTATAAATAGGATTTTGATTTATAAATCTCTAGAAAAATTTCTGCTTGTGCCTAATTAGTTTTTAATTTCAGGGCAGAGAAATATATCCTGGAGAAGGACCCTTATTAGAAGATAGTTTCTTGCGTTCTGACGAAGAAGATAACTGGGAAGATGGAACCAGACGTTGGGTAAATCGATGAAAAATTGAGAATGGATAAATAAATCTCAGCAATTTAAGTCACAAGAATTTTACTGTATTGTTGTCCTGATTGAAGAATTTCTTTTATGCTAAATGCTTATCTATTGAAAGAAAAATGTTGTTGCACTATTGTTATGAAATGTTTGTAGAGTATTTTATCGTGCCAAATGTTAATGTAAGAAAAGTAAATTTTATTCCACCAAGAGTTAATTTATTTTTGTTGATTACAATGCCTGTTGAAGCTTGGCCTAGTCGTTGTAGGAATATAAAATTATGACTGTTAGAATATAAATAACAAAATAATGCTTATTGCTACATACATAATAAATGTATGTCTTTACTGATACAGAAGTTGCATTTACTCAAATAAAGATACTTATGAGGGATGATATTAAAGTAGCTAGTAATAATTGTATATCTTAACACAAGTGCTTGAAGCTAATGATTAATTATTTTTATTCCTCTTTGAAGAAAAATACTTGATTTTAAGAAAAATTACTTTTTAACTTGAGTATAGTTACTTTTTTTTTTCTTGTCATGCCTAAAGTTTGCCGAACTTGAATATAAAATACTGTATGGTATCTTAAGGCAGGGGTGCCCTCCAGGGAAAGGGGTAGTTATGATGCAGATTTTGCAATCAAAGATTTTTTTCAATTCAGTAGTATTTTAAAGGGTCTTTTTTTCAAAGCTGTGGATTCAGAGGGAAAATAATCAACTCTGATTCCTATATTCCAAAAACAGTCAGACTCTGCAGGTACTGGCAGAGTTGTGGACTTGAAAATGACCGACTTCGACTCCAGGAATTTATGAACCTTCAACTCCGACTCTTTTGCCTCAAAATCAATTGGACTCCGCAAATACTGGCAGAGTTGGGGACTTAACAGGTAAATGAATGACTCAGACTTTCTTACCCCAAATCAACCTGACTCCTACTCTATGGCTCTGCTTTTTCACTATTTATTAGAGTTGGTGACTCCGTAACGCATAAAAGGGTGTGCAATTGCTTTTGGAGCAGGGAGAGGGGGGGGGGGCAGTCCTACTTGAAGTACAGCAGAAGATTTAGTAACTGAATGAAAAAAAAATTTCAACCATGCTTTTTATGTTCATAGATAGTATTAGTAAAAAGATCTTTTCTGCTTAAAAAGTCATCAACACTTCAATAAAAAGAAACTCTGTTCAGTGAAAAGTTAGAACAAAAGTAAATTAAGGGTTTCCAGAAGGAGTGCCAGTTTTATGGATTTTCTTCCTGGGGGGAACAGAAACAGCAAACCAGAATTCACCATCTGCTTGTCGCTGATTTGCTATAAGTAGGGTACTCGATTATTCTAAGGCTCAACCGACGCATTGGAATCGATGATTCAAAAATTTAGCCAACGACATCGCCAGTTGATGCTACTTGGAGAAAACATCAGCCCATCAGCCTTGAAAAGCATCTAAATGCTGATAAATCATCGATGGATTTTAGAAAAATAACCTAATTTTTATTTTTCTGTTTTAAACTGCATAATCAAAAGTAAGTACAGCATAGGGTCCGAAATCGGGCAACAAAGGGACCAACACCAGTTTTAGACTTTGTAAATATGCTGAGTTTCAGACCACTACCGAAATTTTCACAACATGGCAGACACTTATTAAATGCTCACTTTAATGAATTTTATGAACTTAATGCTCTTAATTAAAATAATAACAGTATGTATTAGCATGTAAGTCGAGCTATTTAGAACAAAAATGAGATTCAAATATGGGGGGGATCAACTAACCTCACGGGATAAAAGTTTTGAAATTTTTTCTTCTCGAACAAATATTGAAAACCTCAATATTTTTCCGATTTTAGCTTACACCTTTTAACCTAATACTAAACAAATAAATACTCACATATTGTGACACATGATCGGGCCCTTAATTGAAAACTTTAACTGCAGTAAAAGCTCAATTAAAAGAATAATGTGGAAAATGCTGAATCCAGGGTTTGTATGCTGATTAAAATCACTAAAAAGGCGTTATCTTTCTTTCTTGCTTTTAAGGCCTATAAAGAAGTTTTTCTTTTCCAACAACATTTAAAAGTTATATTTTTCGTTAGTAATATTTTAGATTTCTGTCTTTATACTTTTATTTGTTGAAATACAATAAATCTCAAGTTAACGTTTTGTTTTTACTTCCGTTTTCACCCGTGTGACTTTTTGTTGCAATTCTTTGAATCACTCTTTTTTTCTCATTTATCTTTTCTTCTGTTAGAAACATGTTTCTGTGACCCATATATTTTTCTCCACTTTGCTTTGGTTTTCGACGTAATATTTTCATTAAAAAAATATTTTAAAAAATGTTAAAAGGCCTCTAACAAACTATCATATTTATCCATTCGTTTTTTTTTTTTTTTTTTTTTTTAAATAAGACTTACCATCAATTTTTAAAATGTACTCAATACTGTTTATTTTCTTAACAAATGTTTGAGACAAAAATGTCAGTCATCTTTAATCAAGTTGTTTCCATCGGCCATCAGGCATTTGAACCAAAAACTAATAGGCAGCAGAGGCGGCGAGTGGGGCTTGTAAGTGCGGGTGAAAATTTTTTTTAGGAAGTTGAAGACTATTTTAGGCTACCTTGAGTGATGGGGGGGGGGCTTCTGATGTTTTCTCGCGTAAATGTTTGGGAATTGTAGTTTAAAAAACGCCATTTTAGACGCCAGCGTTTGAAGAACGGAAAGGAACTTCCAGGAATGTCCCCACTATGTTTTTTTAAATAAAGTCTAATTGCTAATAATAATAATAAAATCGAAGATGTTTAGATTGTCTTTGGTAATGTAAGGATGAGGAAGGCTCTTCCTGGAAAAAAAAATCTTAAAATGATCTGTTAAAGACACAAGTTAAAACCATCTTTAGAAAACTTAGAACAAGGGATTTAGGGTTCGCTTCCAGAAATTTTGCAAAGTTTAAAACGTCTTTTAAACATTCTTTCAGACTCCTATTTTATTGACTGAAGGAGAAACGAGAGTTCAGAAGTTCTCCTAGTTTTTTTTTTTTTTTTTTTTGAACTAATGAAATCCTAAGAACTCAGTTTTGAACTTCCTTTGGGGACTTCAGAAAAAGATCTCCAGATTTTTTTTTCTTTCTAAATTGGAGTCTTAAAAACACAGTTCTACGCTATCTAGTGGGATTCTTTTCCTGATTTCCCCCCCCCCCTCAAACTGGAGTCTTTATAATGCACATTTAGGTTGTCCTTGAATTTAAAGGAAGGAGGGAGTGCGCTTGGAGATTTTTTCTTCCGGAAAATTTTCAAAATTGAAGCCTTAAAACTGAACTCTTAAACTATATTTGGTGACGTTTGGCTAATCTCACCCTGAATGTTTTGAAGTTAAAATCTTAACGTTGAGGCAATCGTTGCTGACGAAAAAAGTGTGGGGGCAATCGCTCTCCCCCAGTTCCCCGAATCGCCGTCACTGCTAATAGGGCATCAGCCCAAAAATTGCCATCAGTCGAGCCTAGATTATTGGTTACCTGATTAAATGGAGACGACTGTACCTTAAAGGATTTGACCTTTTGAATCCGAGAAGTGCCTCAGAGTCGCTACTTGATTTGACCAATTGATTGGGCGATTCACCCAAACCTTGAGTGCAAAGGGCTAAAATTTTAAAACAGCAAATCTTTCTTTTGTAAAAATTTTGATAGTTAAATTCAAAAAAGAGGTTGTTTTTACAAAAAAGGAAGGAAAAAATGAAGCGTTTTCTAGTTTTTTAGAAGTTTTAAATTGGGAAGTTTTTTATCTCTTTGAAAATTTTACGGTGTATACTTATTATAATTGACATATCGTTACAGTTATAAAACAGTTTTTAATATTTGTTATGTATACCTAAGGAGTTCCAAGCTTTTTCCTTTGTTTTTAACCCTAGGGCATTTGAAAATATTGTAAATTAATAGAACATTGGCAATTATTATTTTTTACCTAAGCTCAATACTGAAACCAATGTGGAAAAATCTTGATGCAATTTTTATTCAAAAGCTGAAGCTATAAGTATGTGTTATTGTGTTAGTTGATGTATTCATTTTATTTTGTGGCTGCAAAAGCTAGTTTTGTCTGTAACATCTTTTTAAATTCTATAACAATTGAAATCTTTGAAATGGTTACTTCAGTTTCTATGTGAGTTTAATGTTTCTGTGAATATGTCTGTGTATGTGAATGCATATGATATAAAATCCTGTTAAAGTTAATATTTATCATAAATAATTTTCTGAAAAATCCTAAATGCTTTAAAAACTCACACGCTCACACATATATTAATGACTTAAAATAAAAACCTTGTATCTCTAGAACAAAACTGAAATGTATTATTTTTTTACAGATTTAGATGTATATGCTCATATCTTACATGCTTTTGATAACAAAAAACACATGAACTCAAAAATGCAAACTTTTCAAGAGGAACAAAAATTAAGTTAGATGCTGGCTTATTTATCTAATAATGTAAAAATATATTAAGTTTCATTTCCAAGATGCAAGATTTTCATTTCTATGCCATGATTACAAATAGGAGAAAAGGAGGCACATCTGAACAATTTTTTTCATTTCTTTATTTTTCCAAATTTACATTCTATTGTTCACATGTGCCCTTACAAGGAGCCTTTTTTATAAGAATGTGTTAATGAAAAATAGTGCTATATGTGACGAAAGGGGGGGGGGGGGGGTCAAAAGGGTTGAAACAATGTGTGACATCATTTATAGACTCACTTATGATAAAAAATTTATTCCTACAACTAATTGTTTTTGTATTTTGCGTATGAATGCAGGCACATAGCACTGACGTCGCGATAAAAACTTCTCAAACTCTATCAAAATGCTTTTTTGATAGCCTAAAATTTACACTTAATTTTGTGCAGACATCATGAAAAAAAGAGGGGGGGGGAGTCAAAATTGGTTTAGGGGTAATTAAAATGAAACTTTATGTTGAAATTTAAATAACTTTTTCATGAAGACAATATATCCTTTTCTTTTAACAAGGAAGTAAACAGTGCAAACACTTATGTCACCCAAAGAGTGCGAAATTTTAGTTGGCAAGAATTTTCTGGATAAACCAAAGTCGCTCTACCCCAATTACGTCAGATTTTCAAAACTATATTTCTGTATTACAAGGTTCTGAATCTTCAAAAAAAGAGCTACAGGTCTGCCGACAATGATTTATCCACTTACGGGGGGGGGGGGGGGTTTGCAGTTTTAAAAAAGTGATTTTTTCTTTTTTATTTCATTTTGTAGTTTGTCAAAGTTATCAAGTATTTAGTCTCCGCTCCTTCAAACTGTAGCTGCGACAGATGCCGAAGAATGCAGCTGTTCTGACAGCTGCGGACACTCAGAATGTCAGTGCTGCTTACTTGGGGTTAGTTAAGTATAATATAAATAAATAATGAAAAAAGAAAAGGCTGAGGAAATCGAAGCTGCTACAGGGACTGTCTTCTATGGAGCTGGAATAGATGCCTTTTAGCTTATAAAACTTGAAACCTGTTTTTCCCAAAACCTCTTTTCCAAAGTTGGTGTTCACTTGCATTTTAAAATCAATTGACTGATCCATTTCAAATTTTGTACACATATTATTCATATAAAAAACCTCCCCCCCCCTGCACTGAGTTTGAATTTTTTTTTAAACTCGTTTTTTACTAACAAAATAGAGGCACATTTAACTTCAAATGGCTGGCAAAAATTGTAAAATCAAACAAAGAAAAGATCTGGGAACCACCAGTAAATTGTAAAAAAAGTTAATTTTTTGACACTGAACCCCCCCCCCCCCCCCCATAGGTAAACATGAGATACATTTCTGCATAATCTTAAAAGTATTTTGTTTCACTTGTTATTAATTTTCCAATAAACATTGTAACTGCTTCCTAGAATTGTTGGATGTGGTCCTTCCATGTCTTTCCAAGCTGATGTTTCCTTTGAATAGGGTTCTTACATTAAGACACTGTGTTCCTGTGGGGGTGTCTACACAAATGCTGTCACACTTTTTTTCATTATATTTGACCACTACGCACTTTGTTACCAAGTGTCATGCTTCACTTTACCCCTTCATTGTCATGCGTTGCACTATGATCTATACACATATCGTTATAAAAAATGCATGATGTCATATTTCTTGTTACTCCCTACCTCCCCTTTGTCACAAACCCTCAGAGCATGATATCCTTTATGGTTCACCCCTATAGGGGTTCTTCTACTAAGAATTTATTGTAAAATGCACCTATCACTTGTGAAGATTCTAGTCCTCAAAATGGCAATGTGTTGAGATCAGCACTTTCCTAAATTATTTGTAGGTGGTGATGAAATAGATGCACTGTTTATCTTAAATGTAAATAGACAATAACTTCAAGATAAATAATTATCTATTTAGAGAAATTGAAGGGTTAAAACCAGCAGCAGGCTTTGACCTAGCTTGACTGATCCTAGTCAATCTATCAGTCCTCAAAGAAAATAATAGCCTTCATATTAGCTTGAGATTTGAAAAACTAAAAATACATCATCTGATCCTGGCTTCCATACAAAAATTTAGCCAATTGGCATCCTTCATTTTGATAAATTTGAGCAACAGAATCATATCCTATCCAATTCTGCTTTGCTTGATACTATACATGTTAAACAAAGCACTCTAACCTTGGAATCATAACCTAAATGTCTGAAAGTCCCTTTACTAATCTAGTAGGCCACCATTCAACCCTTTCTAATAAAGAAATATCTTTCTCTAGATAAAGAGACCAAAATTTAACCAATTACTTCAAAAGTGGTTTTACTTCTACATTAAAGCAGAAAACTTCCTTAGAATAATAGATCTAGTATTTCGTGCAAAATATAGTAGCCTATTTGCCACCATACTGTATTTGTTATAACATCAGTATGTAAAAGTAAAAATTATAACAGTAGTAACAAAAGAGGAAAAATATATTACAATATGGGAACCCGAATCTGGAATGGTTGGGAATGCGATCTTACCGCATTTTAGATTCTGACGGAAAAAATAGCGGAAAATTTTCCTGTTGTGCAATATTTGTCACGTTTTTCCTTTTTCTACAAATGTTGCACTAAATTTATTTACTTTTTTGATCAATATGAAATGCAAAAGCAAAATAAATGTATAATTCATTTTGCTAAACAGGGAGACAACTTGCAGCATCGTGTAGTCCGCGAATTTTTTTTTTTGAAATGCACTGATTGCTACAATAAATCATATTTTTATTAAAAATTATTTTGAACTTTTGTTCAATTGGCTTTGTACTTCATACTTATGAAAAGAAAAAAAGAAGCATTGTTAACAGAGAGTGGATGTTAAAAGATTGCTACACAAGTACAGCAAAACTGTTATTTACTCGTAACATGTGGCAGCAAAAAAATGTTTTAAATAAAGGCTGAACTGAAAGTACTGTGTTTTCAACATGAAATTGCTGAAATGAAGCAGTTTTGAACTTTTAAAACTGAAAAGGAAGTGATTTTTTTTTCTTCAATTAAAAAAAAAATGGAATAGTTTTTGGGTCTTCTGGATTTTGAGATTCAAAATTTGGGTCTTATACTGTACTTAGTCTTTATTTATTTATTTATTTATTGTTTGTTCTTTCCTGTTTCATGACTTTAGAGCACCAGTGGACTGTACTGCATAAGGCGAAGTTCTTTAAAAATTAGTTCTTTATGAACTAATTTCTGCTACACTTCATTTTGGTGCCTTTTGTATGCTTTAATGGGGGGGGGGGGGGCATTAATTTATTGTTTGAGGTGACCAGTGATAGATGATTTTTAATTGTCATTTTTATCACTTGTCTTGTGGTTGGTGGGCACTACTGATTTTATTCTCTAACATATTAATTGTGTTTTTGTATTAAATGTCATTTTGTTGTAGATATCATGACAGAAAACGCTCATTCCTAGTCGAATCTGAAACCTGGACATTTCACCAAAAACCTCCTTAATGTGAGCAAAGTCACAAAACTTTGCAACAGTCAAGTATCTTATTTAATTATCGATCAGTGATCTTATTGGCCATTATTTTCATTAAATCCTATACAGTCTGGGTAATTTCTCAATTTATTAAATGAGTGATATTTCAACATTTTTTTTTTTTTTTTTGTGCTTCCTATTATTTTTTAATATATCATTGCAGAATTGAGATGTGCATCACATTCATTTTATTGAAAAATTAAGTTTTTGTTTTAACTTTCATTTATTTTTTTTTAAGTTTTAGCAAAGATTTGTCTTTTTTTTTATTTTTTATTTTTACAAGTTTTATAAATTTACTCTTTGATTATGAATGAGAATTAATGTATGTTCTCTATAGTTTTTTTCTTATTGTTCACATACATCCTCCAGTTTTGTCATGAGATATATTCTTCCAAAAGCAACCTGCTATTCAAACTAGAGGTATTGCAGCATGCCATAAAATACGCTCCAGACTTTTATGGGGCGAAAATTTTATATAAATGTTCAGTGACTGATTTAAACAAATGGGGGCTGATGCACAAACAGTGTAACTGGGACCCCTATTGAATATATATCAAACATTTTAATAAATAATAATGATTTTGTTATTTTTTGAAAGTTGCCAAGGTCATGTCCTTTTTGTTTTTAGCTCCTAGAGGGGTGATGACATATTTCAGTTGAAAATAAGCAGATTTTAGTATTAGTTGAGATCAGACCCTGATAATATAGATGAACACGCAAATGTTGTTCACATGAAAATTTCATAATTTGCAGACAGTTTTGATATTTTTTTTTTCAATTTTATTTATTTACTCAGTTTTTTTCTGTAATGTGCATTGATTTTGTTGATTGTTTTGCAATAATTTCTGTTCTATGAAACAAGCAGTAGCACATTTATTAATCATGATATTTTAGTCATAGTTACTATTTGCATATATAACTTTACATTTTTGCTGATAGTGAAGTAGGATTCAGGTAGTGCACTACATTTTTTTTCAAAAAGAATTAAAAAAAAAAATTCTTTGAGTTTGCAGACAGTAGAACATTTTGTTTAGGTCTACGGTTGCGATAACTGCACAGTATAAACTATTTCATACTAACATAACAATTTAATGCACAGAGACGTTATTTAGTCTATTCTTTAGTTTATAATGAACAAAATTAGCAAATGCTGGAATGCCCCCTCCCCATAGCTAAAATAAAACATTCATTAGTTCTGTTTTTTTTTTTTTAAATTCTTTTAACAAACAAAATCAGGGCTCATAGTCCTCCTATATCTCCTATATTTCCTATATTTTCAAATTTGTCAGATATTCACCTATATTTCCTATATTTTCTCACTAACTCCTATATTTTCTTCATCGAATGTTAAATTCTACCCCAAAATGAAAAAAACTTTTGATCAATTTTTCTTCTTCTTTCTCCCCTGCACTGTGCATTCTTACATCTTTAATGTTGGCATTTGTACGAAACTTCTGTTTGATTATTTTTATGAAATATACAAAATAGATGGTTTTACCAAGGAAGTTAGATTTACTTTCAACTTTAAACTTGTTTTCAATTAAGTCCTTTTCTTACTATCTCTGAAAAAAGTGTCATTTTATAGGATTTTGTCTGCTTTATTCAAATTTGTACTTATTTTCTATGTAGATTTTCCGAAGATTTCAAAATTCGTTCTTCTCAGAAATTTGTTTTGTTTTGTTTGTTTTTTTTTTGACTCATTTTTTTTTCTATCTACTACGTTACATTTACAAATTGGAGAGGATAATAGATGGATCTATGCTCCACTTAGGCTCTCTAACACCCCCTTTCATTTGGCAGACTAGGTACAATTCACCCTTTATTCATGTGTGTGCATATAAATACACACATGAACTGTAAGTTATGGATAATGCCGCTACAGTGAGCGCCAGGTAA